>NC_052338.1:31794969-31884969 GCF_016432855.1 Salvelinus namaycush
TAATGTCTTTATTCTTCTGGAACTTCTGTCAGTGTAATGTTTAATGTTCATTTTTATTGTTTATTTCATTTTTTGTTTATTTTCTATTTCACTTGCTTTGGCAATGTTAACATATGTTTTGGAGAGAGGGAGGGAGAGAGAGAGAGAGAGGGATGGAGGGAGAAAGAGAGACTAGCCCCTTCCACCTAGACACATGTTGAGATCTGAAATGATTTGATAGGTTTAAGCAATATGATCATAACTTCACCGTGCCGTCTGATAGGCTAGGTGGAACTTTTCATATTGTTTCACAACTGTCCAATCCTCTCTCTTCATATGGAGTCTCAGAGTAGGAGTGCTGATCTCGGATCAGTTCCCCCCCGTGTCCCATGTATCCTTTTATATTAAGATCTGAAAGGTACAACTGATCTTCGTTCAGCACTCCTATTGTGAGACGCTTTCTGAATACAGGCTCAGATCTCCACGTGTGTAACGATATTCCTCCTCCTCTTCATATGAAGAGGAGGAGTAGTGATTCGACCAAAATGCAGCGTGGTTATGTGACATAATGATTTATTAAACAAGACGAAGACGAAACGAAATACACTTGATAAACTACAAAACAAATAAACGATGTAGACAGACCTGGACACGAACTTACATATAACGTGAAGAACGCATGAACAGGAAACAGACTACATACAAAACGAACGAACGAACGAACGATACCGAAACAGTCCCGTGTGGCGTAACATACAGACACTGACACAGGAGACAACCACCCACAAACAAACAATGTGACACCACCTACCTTAATATGATTCTCAATCAGAGGAGATGAAAACCACCTGCCTCTAATTGAGAACCATATCAGGTACCCATTAAACCAACATAGAAACACAAAACATAGACTGCCCACCCAAACTCACGTCCTGACCAACTAACACATACAAAACTAACAGAAAACAGGTCAGGAACGTGACAACGTGTCCAGGGAGTAGATGGTAGAACCTGTTTCTGGACAGGGCCTTCATACTTAGGTGTATTCCTGTGCTCCGGGGGGGTTACATTTCAACTAACTACAGATCTAGGATCAGCTTCCTCTCCCCTCGATCCTAACCCTTAACACTAGTGAGGGAATTCCTAATGTGAGCCACGATCAACGTCTAGGGGCAGGCTGGACAATAGAACGAGTCAAAATTCACCCAAGGGTGATAAAAATGGCAAAAGGACGTTGTCTGAGCTGGAACACTAACGCGAGCCAATAGCAAATGAATGAATGGAATGGAACGTTCGCAGAGCCTGTTGACTGGAGTGACGCTTAGAATTCCGTTTCTCCTAAATGGCACCAAAATATGCATCTCTTACTATTTTACCACTACACTCTTTTCTTAGGACCAAACTGAAAAGTAACTAGTGTAGAAAGTAAACATCTGCACCTCGATGGTGCCAAGTGTGCTCATGTCTGCATAACGAGGAAGTAGGGAAGAAATTGCAACTTTTGACTATTTCTGGTCTAGCAATCGATGACAGTAGAGTACGCTGCCCAACCTTGTGTAATTAGAAAGAGGAGATTATCCTGATTTAAAATGGTGTCCGACTTGAAAAAAAATCTAAATATACACATTGCGAGATATTTGGCGGAATATACCAGCATGTCTCTCCATAGGAAAACAATTGGGGGAGCTCAGCGTTCCAAGGACAAAAGGTATTTTTGGGGCTAGCGTTTGACTAAGGAGTACGCTACCCAGCCTTACATAATTAGAAAGAGGAGATTGTAATGTTTAAAATGGTGTCGTATTTTAAAAAAACGAAATAGACATATTGCGAGATATTTGGCAAAATAGACAGATATACCTATATTTCCCTTTAGTAAACAATGGGACGACCTCAGAGTTCCATGAGTCATGTTTTTTGTTGTTGTTTACATTTGAACTACCAGCAACGTGGGCAGGTCTCATTGCCAACAATAGCAAAGCAGGCATTGTGACGTAGATCATTACGCTGGGAATAGAATGTTCGGGAAGGCGGGGTCTGTGCTGTAGTCTTTGAGGTGCTGATTGGTGGAGGAGATGGTGTCAGGAGTCTTAGCTCGGAGCTGGAGAGCTCATCATCATCGTAGTGGAACCAAACAAACACATCCCGTCCTCATGGATGTCAGTCAGGCTACTCTGAAACCAGGGGTCGTGTTCAATATGTGCCAACGTTTCCAAATGTTTCCAAATGGATGGTACATACTGTCATTCAGACAGTTGGTGATCCAGGTTCAAGATATTGACCGGTGTCCTTTTTGGATCCATTGTCGGCCATTTTCAATCAATTGGCCACACAGTTTCCAGGATCCAGGGGCTCCCCGAATTCAAAAGAGTGTGGCAATGAACAAGTTCTGTTTGCTTCAAAGACAACTGTTTTTTGTCTGACTCTGGTCGTGGCTTTATACAATGCGTCCTGGGTTACATTCTGGTCTTAGTATTAGTCCTGGTCTGTTTCTGTTGTTGTAAGGAGGGTTCTGAATGGTTTCAGGGGAGTCTGAGAATGGCTTCTGTTGGTCTCAGGATCTGTGTGTGAGAAACAGTTAGAAACAGACAGGTCAGTTATGAAAAACATTCAGACTCCACTATTTGGTGGTGCATGTGAAGGTTTTAGAGGATTCCAGGGCCGTGTCCCGATTCTCCACACTTTTCTCAAAAGTGTGCACTTGCAATACTGTCCGTCATGGATTTGTGTAAGAATTAGCTGGAGGGAATCTCTATCATTTGTCAAATTTCATAGCAAGGGCGTGTGCAAGTAAACACTTCAGTGTGGAGAATCAGGATCGAGCGCTAGGTATGAGGGTTCTGGTTGGCTGTGTCGTCTCACCTGTCCTAAGGAATAGGATTAGAGGTTATTGCCATATAGCTGAGTGGACTGTGGGGGCTGGTTTCAGAGGTTGCTACGCAATAGGCCTCCCTGTGGGTGTTCGGGTGTACTGCATTCGGACGAGGTCTTGGCTTTGTCCTTGTTGTTGGGTTCGTTGTCTTTGATGATGTCATACTGACGACAGAACAGGAGGATCACACCTGAGAGGGAGAGAAAGAGAGAGAGAGAAAGGGAGAGAGGGAGAGATGAGGGGGATGGAGGGATGGATAGAGGGAGAGAGGGATAGAGAGAGTGAGGAGGGGGATGGATAGAGGGAGAGAGAGAGTGAGGAGGGGGATGGAGGGATGGATAGAGGGAGAGAGAGAGTGAGGAGAGGGATGGATAGAGGGGGAGAGAGTGAAGAGGGGGATGGATAGAGGGAGAGAGAGGAGGGGGATGGAGGGATGGAGAGAGGGAGAGAGAGAGTGAGGAGGGGGATGGAGAGAGTGAGGAGGGAGAGAGAGAGTGGGGAGGGGGATGGATAGAGGGAGAGAGGAGGGGGATGGATAGAGGGAGAGAAAGAGAGAGAGAGGAGGGGGATGGATAGAGGGAGAGAGAGAGTGAGGAGGGGGATGGATAGAGGGAGAGAGGGAGAGAGAGAGAGTGAGGAGGGAGAGGGAGAGAGAGAGGAGGGGGATGGAGGGATGGATAGAGGGAGAGAGAGAGTAAGGAGGGGGATGGAGAGAGGGAGAGAGAGAGTGAGAGAGGGGGATGGAGGGATGGATAAAGGGAGTGAGAGAGGAGAGGGATGGCGAGATGGATAGAGGGAGAGGAGGGGGATGGAGGGATGGACAGAGGGAGAGAGGGAGAGATAGAGATGGTATCCTAAATGAAAAGATAAACTATACAGACCTCAAATTGGCTTTACTCTTTAACTTCTCTAGGATAGGGGGCATCATTTTCACGTTTGGATGAAAAGCCTCCCCAGAGTAAACTGCCTCCTACTCAGTCCCAGATGCTAATATATGCATATTATTATTAGTATTGGATAGAAACCACTCTGAAGTTTCTAAAACTGTTTGAATCATGTCTGTGACTATAACAGAACTTATTTGGCAGGCAAAACCCCGAGGACAAACCATTCAGATTTTTTTTTTGTTGAGGTCACTCTCTTTTCAATGGGTTTTCATTGGGAATCCAGATTTCTAAGGGACCTTCCCGCAGTTCCTATCGCTTCCACTGGATGTCAACAGTCTTTAGAATTAGGCCGATACCCGCTAATTATCAAAATTTAGAAAAGAGCCGTTAAATTCTACCACCACCTAAAATCAAGTAATTCCCAAACCTTCCAAAACAAAGCTATCACCCACAGAGAAATTAACTTGGAGAAGAGCTCCCTAAGCAAGTTGGACAGGATAGCAACACAATTAGACCCAACCAAATCATGAGAAAACAAAAAGATAATTACTTGACACATGGGAAAGAATTTACCAAAAAACTGAGAAAACTAGAATGCTATTTGGTCCCTAAACAGAGTACACAGTGGCAGAATACCTGACTACTGTGACTGACCCAAAACTAAGGAAAGCTTTGACTATGTACAGACTCACTGAGCATAGCCTTGCTATTGAGAAAGGCCGCTGAAGACAGACTTGGCTCTCAAGAGAAGACAGGCTATGTGCACACTGCCCACAAAATGAGGTGGAAACTGAGCTGCACTTCCTAACCTCCTGCCCAATGTATGACCATATTAGAGACACATATTTCCCTCAGATTACACAGATCCACAAAGAATTGGAAAACAAATCCAATTTTGATAATCTCCCATATCTACGGGGTGAAATACCACAGTGTGCCATCACAGCAGCAAGATTTGTGACCTGTTGCTACAAGAAAAGGGCAACCAGTGAAGAACAAACACCATTGTAAATACAACCCATATTTATGCTTATTTATTTTCCCTTGTGTACTTTAACCATTTGTACATCATTGCAACACTGTATATATACATAATATGACATTTGTAATGTCTTTATTCCTTTTTAAACTTTTGTGAATGTAACGTTTACTGTACATTTTTTATTGTTTATTTCACTTTTGTTTTATCTTTTTCACTTGTCTTTAAACATATGTTTCCCATGTCAATAAAGCCCTTTGAATTTAATTGAGATAAATACAGAGAGAGAGAGAAAGACTAGTATCCTCGTCAGTGTACTAGAGGCACAGTACTCTCCATGTGTGAGTAAGAGGGATTCAGATAGAGTGTCACGATCGTTATGAGACGAAGGAGTGGACCAAGGCGCAGCGTGGAAAAAAGACATCTTCTTTTAATGAAGAAAAACAAACACTTATTAAATGAACAAAAAACAAACGATCGTGAAGCTAAAACGAACTAAGTGCACACATGCAACATAGAACATAGACAATTACCCACAAACACCTAAAGCCTATGGTTGCCTTAAATATGGCTCCCAATCAGAGACAACAATAAACAGCTGTCTCTGATTGAGAACCAAACCAGGCAACCATAGACTTTCCTAAACACCTACACTGAACACAACCCCATACATTCTACAAAACCCCCTAAACAATACACACACCCTAAACTAGACAAAACACACAAACATCCCCCATGTCACACCCTGACCTAACTAAACTAATAAAGAAAATCAATATAACAAAGGCCAGGGTGTGACAGTACCCCCCCCCCAAAGGTGCGGACTCCGGGCGCACCACCAAAAGTCTAGGGGAGGGTCTGGGTGGGCATCTGTCCACGGTGGCGGCTCAGGCTCTGGGCGTGGTCCCCATCCCACCATAGTCAATCCCCGCTTTTGTAGCCTCCTCCCAATGATCACCCTCCAAATTAACCCCACTGGATTAAGGGGCAGCACCGGACTAAGGGGAAGATCCGGACTGAGAGACGGCAGCTCCGGACTGAGAGACGGCAGCTCCGGACTGAGAGACGGCAGCTCCGGACTGAGAGACGGCAGCTCCGGACTGAGAGACGGCAGCTCCGGACTGAGAGACGGCAGCTCCGGACTGAGGGACGGCAGCTCCGGACTGAGGGACGGCAGCTCCGGACTGAGGGACGGCAGCTCCGGACTGAGGGACGGCAGCTCCGGACTGAGAGACGGCAGCTCCGGACTGAGAGACGGCAGCTCCGGACTGAGAGACGGCAGCTCCGGACTGAGGGACGGCTCCTGACTGGAGGACGGCTCCTGACTGGCTGACGGCTCCTGACTGGCTGACGGCTCTGGCTGGTCATGGCTGGCCGACGGCTCTGGCTGGTCATGGCTGGCCGACGGCTCTGGCTGATCCTGTCTGGCCGACGGCTCTGGCTGATCCTGTCTGGCCGACGGCTCTGGCTGATCCTGTCTGGCCGACGGCTCTGACTGATCCTGTCTGGCCGACGGCTCTGGCTCCTCCTGTCTGGCCGACGGCTCTGGCTGCTCCTGTCTGGCCGACGGCTCTGGCTGCTCCTGTCTGGCCGACGGCTCTGGCTGCTCCTGTCTGGCCGACGGCTCTGGCTGCTCCTGTCTGGCCGACGGCTCTGGCTGCTCCTGTCTGGCCGACGGCTCTGGCTGCTCCTGTCTGGCCGACGGCTCTGGCTGCTCCTGTCTGGCCGACGGCTCTGGCTGCTCCTGTCTGGCGGACGGCTCTGGCTGCTCCTGTCTGGCGGGCGGCTCTGGCTGCTCCTGTCTGGCGGGCGGCTCTGGCTGCTCCTGTCTGGCGGGCGGCTCTGACGGCTCGGGACAGACGGGCGGCTCGGGACAGACGGGCGGCTCTGACGGCTCGGGACAGACGGGCGGCTCTGACGGCTCGGGACAGACGGGCGGCTCTGACGGCTCGGGACAGACGGGCGGCTCTGACGGCTCGGGACAGACGGGCGGCTCTGACGGCTCGGGACAGACGGGCGGCTCTGACGGCTCGGGACAGACGGGCGGCTCTGACGGCTCTGGGCAGATGGATAGCGCAGGCGATTCTGGGCAGTCGGACAGTGCAGGCGGCACTGGGCAGACGGCAGACTCTGGCCGGCTGAGGCGCACAGTAGGCCTGGTGCGTGGTACCGGAACTGGAGGTACCGGGCTAAGGACACGCACCTCAAGGCTAGTGCGGGGAGCAGCAACAGGGCATACTGGACCCTGGAGACGCACATTAGGCCTAGTGCGTGGTGCCGGAACTGGTGGTACCGGGCTGGGGACACGCATCTCAGGGCTAGTGCGGGGAGCAGCAACAGGACGCACAGGAGGCTTGGTGCGTGGTGCCGGAACTGGTGGTACCGGGCTGGAGGTACCGGGCTAAAGACACGCACCTCAAGGCTAGTGCGGGGAGCAGCAACAGGGCATACTGGACCCTGGAGACGCACATTAGGCCTAGTGCGTGGTGCCGGAACTGGTGGTACCGGGCTGGGGACACGCATCTCAGGGCTAGTGCGGGGAGCAGCAACAGGACGTACAGGAGGCTTGGTGCGTGGTGCCGGAACTGGTGGTACCGGGCTGGAGACACGCACCATAGGGCGAGTGCGTGGAGGAGGAACAGGGCTCTGGAGACACACTGGAAGCCTGGTGCGTGGTGTTGGCACTGGTAGTACTGGGCTGGGGCGGGGAGGTGGCGCCGGATATACCGGACCGTGCAGGCGTACTGGCTCCCTTGAGCACTGAGCCTGCCCAACCTTACCTGGTTGAATGCTCCCCGTAGCCCGACCAGTGCGGGGAGGTGGAATAACCCGCACTGGCCTGTGTTGGCGAACCGGGGACACCATGCGTAAGGCTGGTGCCATGTATGCCGGCCCGAGGAGACGCACTGGAGACCAGACGCGTTGAGCCGGCTTCATGGCACCTGGCTCAATGCCCAATCTAGCCCTGCTATGCTATGCACACGTACAGGAGACACCATGCGCTCTATCGCATAACACGGTGTCTGCCCGTACTCTCGCACTCCACGGTAAGTACAGGGAGTAGGCGCAGGTCTCCTACCTGACTTCGCCACACTCCCTTTTAGCCACCCCCCAATAATTTTTTGGGGCTGACTCACAGGCTTCCTACCGCGTCGTCGTGCTGCCTCCATTCGCCGGTATCCCTCCTCGCACTGCGCCAGAGAATCCCAGGCGGGCTCCGGCATTCGCCCTGGGTCGATCGCCCACCTGTCGATCTCCTCCCACGTAGTGTAGCCCAGATCCTGCTCCCATTGCCATAAATCCTGTGTAGGTGGGTCCTGTTGCTGTTTCACACGCTGCTTGGTCCTTTTGAGGTGGGTAATTCTGTCACGATCGTTATGAGACGAAGGAGTGGACCAAGGCGCAGCGTGGAAAAAAGACATCTTCTTTTAATGAAGAAAAACAAACACTTATTAAATGAACAAAAAACAAACGATCGTGAAGCTAAAACGAACTAAGTGCACACATGCAACATAGAACATAGACAATTACCCACAAACACCTAAAGCCTATGGTTGCCTTAAATATGGCTCCCAATCAGAGACAACAATAAACAGCTGTCTCTGATTGAGAACCAAACCAGGCAACCATAGACTTTCCTAAACACCTACACTGAACACAACCCCATACATTCTACAAAACCCCCTAAACAATACACACACCCTAAACTAGACAAAACACACAAACATCCCCCATGTCACACCCTGACCTAACTAAACTAATAAAGAAAATCAATATAACAAAGGCCAGGGTGTGACATAGAGAGTAGGCTATATGCATTTATAGCAGAGTGTGTCGATGAAACTGAGGGGTACACTACAAAGCAGGATCAAGGAGTTAGCCAGCTAACTATTTTGGAAAGATGAGCTGGAAATGGGCAGGATCTAATTGATTCAACAAATGAAAACACATATCTAAGTAAATTTTTTCGAAGTCAGCTGGCTAACTCACTGATCTTGTGGCATACATCTGGTGCTTTTTAGTAAACATCTTTGGTGCTTTTTAGTAAACATCTCTGGTGCTTTTTAGTAGACATCTCTGGTGTTTTTTAGTATACATCTCTGGTGCTTTTTAGTAAACATCTTTGGTGCTTTTTAGTAAACATCTTTGGTGCTTTTTAGTAAACATCTCTGGTGCTTTTAGTAAACATCTCTGGTGCTTTTAGTAAACATCTCTGGTGCTTTTAGTAAACATCTCTGGTGCTTTTTAGTAAACATCTCTGGTGCTTTTAGTAAACATCTCTGGTGCTTTTAGTAAACATCTCTGGTGCTTTTTAGTAAACATCTCTGGTATATTCATCTAAGTTTAGGATTAAATGAAATCAACAACAAAGTAAATGTGTGTGTTATGGTTCTGTTTTGTATTTGTATTTTTTATGGATCCCCATTAGTTCCTGTTGCCAAGGCAGCAGCTACTCTTCCAGGGGTTTATTATGGAACCCCATTAGTTCCTGTTGCCAAGGCAGCAGCTACTCTTCCTGGGGTTTATTATGGATCCCCATTAGTTCCTGCCAAGGCAGCAGCTACTCTTCCTGGGGTTTATTATGGATCCCCATTAGTTCCTGCCAAGGCAGCAGCTACTCTTCCTGGGGTTTATTATGGATCCCCGTTAGTTCCTGCCAAGGCAGCAGCTACTCTTCCTGGGGTTTATTATGGATCCCCGTTAGTTCCTGCCAGGGCAGCAGCTACTCTTCCTGGAGTTTATTATGGATCCCCATTAGTTCCTGCCAAGGCAGCAGCTACTCTTCCTGGGGTTTATTATGGATCCCCATTAGTTCCTGCCAAGGCAGCAGCTACTCTTCCTGGCGTTTATTATGGATCCCCATTAGTTCCTGCCAAGGCAGCAGCTACTCTTCCTGGCGTTTATTATGGATCCCCATTAGTTCCTGCCAAGGCAGCAGCTACTCTTCCTGGCGTTTATTATGGATCCCCATTAGTTCCTGCCAAGGCAGCAGCTACTCTTCCTGGGGTTTATTATGGATCCCCATTAGTTCCTGTTGCCAAGGCAGCAGCTACTCTTCCTGGGGTTTATTATGGATCCCCATTAGTTCCTGCCAAGGCAGCAGCTACTCTTCCTGGGGTTTGTTATGGATTCCCATTAGTTCCTGCCAGGGCAGCAGCTACTCTTCCTGGGGTTTATTATGGATCCCCATTAGTTCCTGCCAAGGCAGTGGCTACTCTTCCTGGGGTTTATTATGGAACCCCATTAGTTCCTGCCAAGGCAGCAGCTACTCTTCCTGGGGTTTATTATGGATCCCCATTAGTTCCTGCCAAGGCAGTGGCTACTCTTCCTGGGGTTTATTATGGAACCCCATTAGTTCCTGCCAAGGCAGCAGCTACTCTTCCTGGGGTTTATTAGGGATCCCCATTAGTTCCTGCCAAGGCCACTCTTCCTGGGGTTTATTAGGGATCCCCATTAGTTCCTGCCAAGGCCACTCTTCCTGGGGTTCAGCAAAATGATGATTGTGTTATGGTTGTGTTGCGATGTAAATGTGGTTCAGTTACCAGCCCACATGATGCATTGATTTGGTTCTGTTGTGTTATGGTTGTGTTACGGTTGTGTTGTGGTTGTGTTGTGGTTGTGTTGTGTAGCCATCCGGCCATGTACCCACATGACGAGCACCGCTAGCATTATAATAGTTCAGGTCAGAAGTCATGGTCAGTGTGGCTGTGATCAGATTGTGGATGTGATTGTGGATGTGGTTGTGGTTGTGTTGTGGTTGTGGTTGTGTTGTGGTTGTGTTGTGGTTGTGGTTGTGGTTGTGTTGTGGTTGTGTTATGATTGTGTTGTGGTTGTGTTGTGGTTGTGTTGTGGTTGTGTTGTGGTTGTGTTATGATTGTGTTGTGTTGTGGTTGTGTTGTGGTTGTGTTGTGGTTGTGGTGTGGTTGTGTTGTGGTTGTGTTGTGGTTGTGTTATGATTGTGTTGTGGTTGTGTTGTGGTTGTGTTGTGGTTGTGTTGTGTTGTGGTTGTGTTGTGGTTGTGTTGTGGTTGTGTTGTGGTTGTGTTATGATTGTGTTGTGTTGTGGTTGTGTTGTGGTTGTGTTGTGGTTGTGGTGTGGTTGTGTTGTGGTTGTGGTTGTGTTGTGGTTGTGTTGTGTTGTGGTTGTGTTGTGGTTGTGTTGTGGTTGTGTTGTGGTTGTGTTGTGTTGTGGTTGTGTTGTGGTTGTGTTGTGGTTGTGGTTGTGTTGTGGTTGTGTTGTGGTTGTGTTGTGGTTGTGTTGTGGTTGTGTTATGATTGTGTTGTGTTGTGGTTGTGTTGTGGTTGTGTTGTGGTTGTGGTGTGGTTGTGTTGTGGTTGTGTTGTGGTTGTGTTATGATTGTGTTGTGGTTGTGTTGTGGTTGTGTTGTGTTGTGGTTGTGTTGTGGTTGTGTTGTGGTTGTGTTGTGGTTGTGTTGTGTTGTGGTTGTGTTGTGGTTGTGGTTGTGTTGTGGTTGTGTTGTGGTTGTGTTGTGTTGTGGTTGTGTTGTGGTTGTGTTGTGGTTGTGTTGTGGTTGTGTTGTGTTGTGGTTGTGTTATGATTGTGTTGTGTTGTGGTTGTGTTATGATTGTGTTGTGTTGTGGTTGTGTTATGATTGTGTTGTGTTTGTGTTGTGGTTGTGTTGTGGTTGTGTTGTGTTGTGGTTGTGATTGTGTTGTGGTTGTGTTGTGGTTGTGTTGTGGTTGTGTTGCGGTTGTGATGCGGTTGTGTTACCTGCCCACATGACGAGAACCACTACGATGATGATGAGCTCTCCAACTCTGAGCTGAACTTCCTGTTCCATCTCCTTCCTGTTCACCTGGTCTGGCGAGAGGAAACACAGTTATACCGTAGGCACTGCACACACACACACACACACACACACACACACACACACACACACACACACACACACACACACACACACACACACACACACACACACCTCATCACCTCTATCAGAACTACATTCACACACATTGAAAATGAGATGTTGTAGTCCCAGCCATGGCCTGGCCTGGGCTAATTAACCTGTCGTTAAGGATGAGGCTGTGATGATACCTCTGGGGAGAGAGAAAAACAAAGAGAGAGACAGACGTAGAGACAGACATAGAGGCAGACGTAGAGGCAGACGTAGAGACAGACGTAGAGACAGACGTAGAGACAGACGTAGAGAGAGAGAGAGAGAGAGAGAGAGAGAGAGAGAGAGAGAGAGAGAGAGAGAGAGAGAGAGAGGGGGCTTGGTTACAAACTGAAATCTCTCTGCTCCATGACCACATTGCTAAAATATATCCAGATCTGCAAACACCAAAGGGAAGGGTCTTGGGGCCAGAATGGAGAAATCCAGGACTTCTGAGGGAGAGTTCCGAGTCTTGTCAGTCAAAATCAGCCTCCCCGTCTGTCAGAGCCTCCTCAGAGGTCTGGAGTTAAGGGGTGAGAGCCCATCAAGGACCTGGTATTCAGAACCCTGAGACGTAGTTCTGAAGGATACTTTAAAAAGGGGTGAGCAATAGTTGGACTTCAGACAGCAGACTGACGCTAGATACCCAGACAGACAGCAGACTGACTGACGCTAGATACCCAGACAGACACAAAGACCGCTGACGCTGAGAGAGATGTGTGAGAGAGAGACGAGTCTGCAGAGTACTCGAGGCACAAAGAGACACAGAAGTGACTGGTGTTGTACTGGTGGTCATATATAACAGGTGGTAACAGGGCTGTGTTGTACTAGTGGTCATATATAACAGGTGTTAACAGGGCTGTGTTGTACTAGTGGTCATATATAACAGGTGTTAACAGGGCTGTGTTGTACTAGTGGTCATATATAACAGGTGGTAACAGGGCTGTGTTGTACTGGTGGTCATATATAACAGGTGTTAACAGGGCTGTGTTGTACTAGTGGTCATATATAACAGGTGTTAACAGGGCTGTGTTGTACTAGTGGTCATATATAACAGGTGTTAACAGGGCTGTGTTGTACTAGTGGTCATATATAACAGGTGGTAACAGGGCTGTGTTGTACTGGTGGTCATATATAACAGGTGTTAACAGGGCTGTGTTGTACTAGTGGTCATATATAACAGGTGTTAACAGGGCTGTGTTGTACTAGTGGTCATATATAACAGGTGTTAACAGGGCTGTGTTGTACTAGTGGTCATATATAACAGGTGGTAACAGGGCTGTGTTGTACTGGTGGTCATATATAACAGACGTTAACAGGGCTGTGTTGTACTAGTGGTCATATATAACAGGTGGTAACAGGGCTGTGTTGTACTGGTGGTCATATATAACAGGTGTTAACAGGGCTGTGTTGTACTGGTGGTCATATATAACAGACGTTAACAGGGCTGTGTTGTACTAGTGGTCATATATAACAGGTGTTAACAGGGCTGTGTTGTACTGGTGGTCATATATAACAGGTGTTAACAGGGCTGTGTTGTACTAGTGGTCATATATAACAGGTGGTAACAGGGCTGTGTTGTACTAGTGGTCATATATAACAGGTGTTAACAGGGCTGTGTTGTACTAGTGGTCATATATAACAGGTGTTAACAGGGCTGTGTTGTACTAGTGGTCATATATAACAGGTGGTAACAGGGCTGTGTTGTACTAGTGGTCATATATAACAGGTGTTAACAGGGCTGTGTTGTACTAGTGGTCATATATAACAAGTGGTAACAGGGCTGTGTTGTACTAGTGGTCATATATAACAGGTGTTAACAGGGCTGTGTTGTACTAGTGGTCATATATAACAGGTGTTAACAGGGCTGTGTTGTACTAGTGGTCATATATAACAGGTGTTAACAGGGCTGTGTTGTACTGGTGGTCATATATAACAGGTGTTAACAGGGCTGTGTTGTACTAGTGGTCATATATAACAGGTGTTAACAGGGCTGTGTTGTACTAGTGGTCATATATAACAGGTGTTAACAGGGCTGTGTTGTACTAGTGGTCATATATAACAGGTGTTAACAGGGCTGTGTTGTACTAGTGGTCATATATAACAGGTGTTAACAGGGCTGTGTTGTACTAGTGGTCATATATAACAGGTGTTAACAGGGCTGTGTTGTACTAGTGGTCATATATAACAGGTGTTAACAGGGCTGTGTTGTACTAGTGGTCATATATAACAGGTGTTAACAGGGCTGTGTTGTACTAGTGGTCATATATAACAGGTGTTAACAGGGCTGTGTTGTACTAGTGGTCATATATAACAGGTGTTAACAGGGCTGTGTTGTACTAGTGGTCATATATAACAGGTGTTAACAGGGCTGTGTTGTACTAGTGGTCATATATAACAGGTGTTAACAGGGCTGTGTTGTACTAGTGGTCATATATAACAGGTGTTAACAGGGCTGTGTTGTACTAGTGGTCATATATAACAGGTGTTAACAGGGCTGTGTTGTACTAGTGGTCATATATAACAGGTGTTAACAGGGCTGTGTTGTACTAGTGGTCATATATAACAGGTGTTAACAGGGCTGTGTTGTACTAGTGGTCATATATAACAGGTGTTAACAGGGCTGTGTTGTACTAGTGGTCATATATAACAGGTGTTAACAGGGCTGTGTTGTACTAGTGGTCATATATAACAGGTGTTAACAGGGCTGTGTTGTACTAGTGGTCATATATAACAGGTGTTAACAGGGCTGTGTTGTACTAGTGGTCATATATAACAGGTGTTAACAGGGCTGTGTTGTACTAGTGGTCATATATAACAGGTGTTAACAGGGCTGTGTTGTACTAGTGGTCATATATAACAGGTGTTAACAGGGCTGTGTTGTACTAGTGGTCATATATAACAGGTGTTAACAGGGCTGTGTTGTACTAGTGGTCATATATAACAGGTGTTAACAGGGCTGTGTTGTACTAGTGGTCATATATAACAGGTGTTAACAGGGCTGTGTTGTACTAGTGGTCATATATAACAGGTGTTAACAGGGCTGTGTTGTACTAGTGGTCATATATAACAGGTGTTAACAGGGCTGTGTTGTACTAGTGGTCATATATAACAGGTGTTAACAGGGCTGTGTTGTACTAGTGGTCATATATAACAGGTGTTAACAGGGCTGTGTTGTACTAGTGGTCATATATAACAGGTGTTAACAGGGCTGTGTTGTACTAGTGGTCATATATAACAGGTGTTAACAGGGCTGTGTTGTACTAGTGGTCATATATAACAGGCGTTAACAGGGCTGTGTTGTACTAGTGGTCATATATAACAGGCGTTAACAGGGCTGTGTTGTACTAGTGGTCATATATAACAGGCGTTAACAGGGCTGTGTTGTACTAGTGGTCATATATAACAGGTGTTAACAGGGCTGTGTTGTACTGGTGGTCATATATAACAGGTGTTAACAGGGCTGTGTTGTACTGGTGGTCATATATAACAGGTGTTAACAGGGCTGTGTTGTACTGGTGGTCATATATAACAGGTGTTAACAGGGCTGTGTTGTACTGGTGGTCATATATAACAGGTGTTAACAGGGCTGTGTTGTACTGGTGGTCATATATAACAGGTGTTAACAGGGCTGTGTTGTACTGGTGGTCATATATAACAGGTGTTAACAGGGCTGTGTTGTACTAGTGGTCATATATAACAGGTGTTAACAGGGCTGTGTTGTACTAGTGGTCATATATAACAGGTGTTAACAGGGCTGTGTTGTACTAGTGGTCATATATAACAGGTGTTAACAGGGCTGTGTTGTACTAGTGGTCATATATAACAGGTGTTAACAGGGCTGTGTTGTACTAGTGGTCATATATAACAGGTGTTAACAGGGCTGTGTTGTACTGGTGGTCATATATAACAGGTGTTAACAGGGCTGTGTTGTACTGGTGGTCATATATAACAGGTGTTAACAGGGCTGTGTTGTACTGGTGGTCATATATAACAGGTGTTAACAGGGCTGTGTTGTACTGGTGGTCATATATAACAGGTGTTAACAGGGCTGTGTTGTACTGGTGGTCATATATAACAGGTGTTAACAGGGCTGTGTTGTACTGGTGGTCATATATAACAGGTGTTAACAGGGCTGTGTTGTACTAGTGGTCATATATAACAGGTGTTAACAGGGCTGTGTTGTACTGGTGGTCATATATAACAGGTGGTAACAGGGCTGTGTTGTACTAGTGGTCATATATAACAGGTGTTAACAGGGCTGTGTTGTACTAGTGGTCATATATAACAGGTGTTAACAGGGCTGTGTTGTACTAGTGGTCATATATAACAGGTGTTAACAGGGCTGTGTTGTACTAGTGGTCATATATAACAGGTGTTAACAGGGCTGTGTTGTACTAGTGGTCATATATAACAGGTGTTAACAGGGCTGTGTTGTACTAGTGGTCATATATAACAGGTGTTAACAGGGCTGTGTTGTACTAGTGGTCATATATAACAGGTGTTAACAGGGCTGTGTTGTACTAGTGGTCATATATAACAGGTGTTAACAGGGCTGTGTTGTACTAGTGGTCATATATAACAGGTGTTAACAGGGCTGTGTTGTACTAGTGGTCATATATAACAGGTGTTAACAGGGCTGTGTTGTACTAGTGGTCATATATAACAGGTGTTAACAGGGCTGTGTTGTACTAGTGGTCATATATAACAGGTGTTAACAGGGCTGTGTTGTACTAGTGGTCATATATAACAGGTGTTAACAGGGCTGTGTTGTACTAGTGGTCATATATAACAGGTGTTAACAGGGCTGTGTTGTACTAGTGGTCATATATAACAGGTGTTAACAGGGCTGTGTTGTACTAGTGGTCATATATAACAGGTGTTAACAGGGCTGTGTTGTACTAGTGGTCATATATAACAGGTGTTAACAGGGCTGTGTTGTACTAGTGGTCATATATAACAGGTGTTAACAGGGCTGTGTTGTACTAGTGGTCATATATAACAGGTGTTAACAGGGCTGTGTTGTACTAGTGGTCATATATAACAGGTGTTAACAGGGCTGTGTTGTACTAGTGGTCATATATAACAGGTGTTAACAGGGCTGTGTTGTACTAGTGGTCATATATAACAGGTGGTAACAGAGCTATGTTGTTGTCTTAGGTCTCTCTTTATGTAGTGTTGTGGTGTCTCTCTTGTCGTGAGGTTTGTTTTGTCCTGTATTTATATATATATATATATTTTAATCCCAGCCCCCGTCCCAACAGGAGGCCTTTTGTGTCGGTAGGTGGCAGGGAAGTCAAGCGCAGGAGAATTAAACTTTGTATAAATGGAGTATTTTATTAACTTAGAACATAAACTCCAAAACCAAAGTCCATAATAAAGTAAATGTGGGTACAAGAACCCGACGCACACCAATCCATGAAACACGAACATAACAATAAACAATCTCTGACAAGGACATGAGGGGAAACAGAGGGTTAAATACACAACATATAATGAATGGGATTGGAACCAGGTGTGTAAGAAGACTAGACAAAACCAATGGAAAATGAAACATAGATCAATGATGGCTAGAAGACCGGTGACGTCGATCGCCGAGCACCGCCCGAACAAGGAGAGGCATCGACTTCGGAAGAAGTCGTGACATTTTGCCTTTTGGTAGGCCGTCATTGTAAATAAGAATTTGTTCTTAACTGACTTGCTTCGTTAAATAAATGTAAAATAAAAAAACAAATAGTGTTGATTAATAGTGTGACGACCCTCCCACTTTGTCTTCCGAATTCTTTCTCTTTGTTCTTGTTTTCCTTAATAGGATGTCGGTGGGCGGAGCCGGGAGGGTCGTCAGCGACACGGGACACACCTGGGCCCGGGTGTGTCCCAGGATAAATACAACTCTTCCCCATTCATTGAGGAGAGTCTCTCCATGCAGACACACTGATAGATTTTGGTTGTGGCTGTTTTGTGGCTGTTTTTATTTGGTTGCGTTGGCACCTTTCAACAGCCCTCATTATCACATGTAAACACACAACCACTCACTTACACTGCTGACTACACATTCCAGTGTTAATTGTATTTACTTTACTTCAGTTAATAAATATATTTAGTTATTCTTCATCTCCACGTTGTCTCCCTTTTTGTTTACGAACTTTGAGACGGTTCGTGACAATAGAAGAGAAAAGAGAGACGGAAATGTGGTGTGTGTGTGTGTGTGTGTGTGTGTCTGTCTGTGTCTGTGTCTGTGTCTGTGTCTGTCTGTGTGTGTCTCTGTGTCTCTGTGTGTCTGTGTGTGAGAGAGACCAGATGGTCAGATATTGTAGTATCCTCTAACGTCTACACAGGTGGGAATCTGCAATGGACAGGTGTGTGTGCGTGCCTGTGGTGTGTGGCTGTCATATATGACTAGTGATAACCAGAGCAGATGTCAAACGCACACACACCACAAGGACGCACACAGACCACGCCAAACCTGTCCATTGCAGATGCCCACCTGTGTAGACTCAGGACGTTAGAGGTTACTACATTATCTGACCATCTGGTTTCTCAGGTAACCTTAGTTAAATAAAAACAAGATGGTGATTTAGGAGGATGTTATAATTTCTGTTACTCTGATAATCTGGTGATTTAGGAGGATGTTATAATTTCTGTTACTCTGTTAATCTGGTGATTTAGGAGGATGTTATAATTTCTGTTACTCTGTTAATCTGGTGATTTAGGAGGATGTTATAATTTCTGTTACTGTGATAATCTGGTGATTTAGGAGGATGTTATAATTTCTGTTACTCTGTTAATCTGGTGATTTAGGAGGATGTTATAATTTCTGTTACTGTGATAATCTGGTGATTTAGGAGGATGTTATAATTTCTGTTACTCTGTTAATCTGGTGATTTAGGAGGATGTTATAATTTCTGTTACTCTGTTAATCTGGTGATTTAGGAGGATGTTATAATTTCTGTTACTGTGATAATCTGGTGATTTAGGAGGATGTTATAATTTCTGTTACTCTGTTAATCTGGTGATTTAGGAGGATGCTATAATTTCTGTTACTCTGTTAATCTGGTGATTTAGGAGGATGTTATAATTTCTGTTACTGTGATAATCTGGTGATTTAGGAGGATGTTATAATTTCTGTTACTCTGTTAATCTGGTGATTTAGGAGGATGTTATAATTTCTGTTACTCTGTTAATCTGGTGATTTAGGAGGATGTTATAATTTCTGTTAATCTGGTGGTTTAGGAATGACTTTATAATTTCTGTTACTGTGATAATCTGGTGATTTAGGAGGACGTTATAATTTACTGTATGTTACTTCACGATGTGTCTCAATGTCTCAAGAACATCTTTTGACTTTATCTGAAAATGTTTCAACTATATGAATAATGTATTTTAAACGTCGAAACATGATTAGAAAAATAATGTTTCACTTCGACTTTGAGAAACGGGAACCAGAATACAACAATCCTTAACGCTACCTTAACCTTATCTAAATATAAATAAATATATATTATATATATATATATATATATATAAATATTACCTTGGCACCAGAACTTCTAATGTTTTCCCAACATCTCCTGAGTACATCTGTTTATCTGTTGTGTGATGTAAGGGCTGATGTATTCCTCTCTCTGTGTGAAGCTCTTCTCTTCCTCTGTGTGTATCTGTTTATCTGTTGTGTGATGTAAGGGCTGATGTATTCCTCTCTCTGTGTGAAGCTCTTCTCTTCCTCTGTGTGTATCTGTTTATCTGTTGTGTGATGTAAGGGCCGATGTATTCCTCTCTCTGTGTGAAGCTCTTCTCTTCCTGTGTGTGTATCTGTTTATCTGTTGTGTGATGTAAGGGCTGATGTATTCCTCTCTCTGTGTGAAGCTCTTCCTCTGTGTGTATCTGGGTCGCTGAGAGAGGAGATGGTCAAACTGGAAGTGTTACGAGATGCTATTACATGACCAAGACAGCCAGACTGCTCTGTATCAAAATGGTAGAATAGCCAGGAATCGTTATGGGAAATTTAGAGATGTATAATATTTGGAATTATTTTTGGAGATGTTGTATAACATTTGAATTCATTGGGGGAGGTGTTCTATAATATTAGAATTCATTGGGGGAGGTGTTCTATAATATTAGAATTCATTGGGGGAGGTGTTCTATAATATTAGAATTCCCTGCTGGGTTTTTTTCTTCTGTCCGCATTCAAAAATTAACATGTTGTAATTCTGTTGTGTGTGTTTACCTACCTGGTACTGTGGAGGCCCGTTTCTCAGACTCCCTGGGAGTTCTGAAGCTGACCGGGTCACTCGGAGGACTACTGCCTCCCATGCTGACGCTCTGGACATGAACAATGTACTCCGTGTCCTCCTCCAAGTCCCACAATGCACAGGAGCGCGTGGTCGTGTTCACTTCCTGGATGTACCGCAGCATACGCACATCCTTCTTCTGTAACCAACGACAACAGGAAGGGTTAGGGTTAAGGTTAGGGTTAAGGTTAAGGTTAGGGTTAAGGTTAGGGTTAGGGTTAAGGTTAGGGTTAAGGTTAGGGTTAGGGTTAAGGTTAAGGTTAGGGTTAAGGTTAAGGTTAGGGTTAAGGTTAGGGTTAGGGTTAAGGTTAGGGTTAAGGTTAAGGTTAGGGTTAGGGTTAAGGTTAGGTTTAGGGTTAGGGTTAAGGTTAGGTTTAAGATTAGGGTTAAGGTTAAGGTTACGGTTAGGGCCGTAATACAAGGATACAGACCAGATATCAGATATCTAACCTGTCCTAGCCCACTGCCCTAGCCCACTGTCACACACACACACACACACACACACACACACACACACACACACACACACACACACACACACAAACACACACACACACACACACAGACACAGACACAGACACACACACACACACACACACCCCTACCTGTTGTGTGATGGCGAATCCGATGACGGAATCTCCCTCCAGTATGTCCCATGTGACTGTGGCTGTTTTCGCCTCCAGCTCTCTGATTGTCACATTGAGAGGAGCCGACAGAGCAGAGTCTATACACACACACACACACACACACACACACACACACACACACACACATACACATACACATACACATACACATGCACATGCACATGCACACACATACACACGCACACACACACACACACACACACACACACACACACACACACACACACACACACACACACACACACACACACACACACACACACACACACACACACACCACAGGAGAGGTGAGAAAGTGTCTAACACTGAGACACACTGACAGAGCCAACAGGACAGAAGGTGAGAAGGGTCATGTGTCTTAACTTATGACATCACACAGCCTTCTGCCGGAAGTCCGGTGCGTCACCTTTAAAACCTGTTTGGGCTGCAGGGGGAGTATTGAGTAGCCAGATAAAAGGTGCCCATTTCAAACGGCCTCGTACTCAATTCTTGCTCGTACAATATGCATATTATTATTACTATTGGATAGAAAACACTCTCTAGTTTCTAAAACCGTTTGAATTATATCTGTGAGTCAAACAGAACTCATTTGGCACAAACTTCCTGACCAGGAAGTGGAAAGTCTGAAATCGAGGCTCTGTTCTTCTTCCTGCCTATAAATGGACATGATACGTAAGAGTATACGTGCACTTCATAGACCTTCCCCTGGATGTCAAGAGGCTGTGAGAGAAGAAATTTAGTGTTTATCTTGGTCTGAAGTGGAATACAAGCTCTTTGTATGACGTGTCCCCCATTTCCGGTACTCTGGAGAGCGCGAGGTGGACAGTGGGATTGCCTTCTGTTTAGCTGCCGTTATAGGCGACTACTATCTCCGGCTTTGATTTTATTTGATACATGTGACCATATCATCGTAAAGTATGTTTTTTCAATATAGTTTAATCAGATTATTGAAATTTTTTCGGGAGTTTTGCCGTGTTCCGTTCTCTGACTTTGTTTACGATGGAGAGATTCGCGCCACTTGGCTAGTGCGCTTGCTAATTCAAGAGGGAAAGTGGACGTTCTAAATCCAAACAACGACTGTTCTGGACAAAGGACCCCTTGTCCAACATTCTGATGAAAGATCAGCAAAAGTAAGAAACATTTTATGATGCTATTTCATATATCTGTCGTACATGTGAACTAGTCGTGGGCGCCCACCTTTTGGGTACTCTAGCTATACCGAAGCTGGATGTCGTAATGAAGTTATTTTTTAGAATTCTAACACTGCAATTTCATTAAGAACTAATGGATCTATCATTTCCTATACAACATGTATGTTTTAGTTATGTTTATGAATAGCTATTTGGTCAGAATATGTGTGTCAGAAAAAGTGTCCGAAAAAAATCCGGGCGTTGTGGGAAAAAGTAGCTAAGTTAGCAGAATGTATAACCATTGATTTCAGCTCTAAATATGCACATTTTCGAACAAAACATAAGTGTATGTATAACCTGATGTTATAGGACTGTCATCTGATGAAGAAAATCAAGGTTAGTCAAAAATTATATATCTTTTGCTTGTTTGTTACGATCGCTAACTTTTGCTACTGAGAAATTGCTTGTGTTTTTGGCTATTGTGGTAAGCTAATATAACGCTATATTGTGTTTTCGCTGTAAAACACTTGATAAATCGGAAATATTGTCTGGAATCACAAGATGCCTGTCTTTCATTTGCTGTACACTATGTATTTTTCAGAAATGTTTTATGATGAGTATTTAGTTATTTGGCGTTGGTGTCTGTAATTATTCTGTCTGCTTTCGGTGCAATTTCTGATTGTAGCTGCAATGTAAACTCTGATTTATACCTGAAATATGCACATTTTTTGAACAAAACATAGATTTATTGAATAACATGTTATAAGACTGTCATCTGATGAAGTTGTTTGTTGGTTAGTTTGGTTGGTTCTTGGTTAGTTAGGTTGGCTTTGTACCTGTGCTGTGAAAAATGTCTGTCCTTTTTTGTATTTGGTGGTGAGCTAACATAAATATACGTGGTGTTTTCGCTGTAAAACATTTTAAAAATCGGACATGTTGGCTGGATTCACAAGATGTGTACCTTTCATATGCTGTATTGGACTTGTTAATGTGTGAAAGTTAAATATTTAAAAAATATATATTTTGAATTTCGCGCCCTGTACTTGAGCTGGCTGTTGTCATAAGTGTACCGACGTCGGGCTTGCAGCCAGAAGAAGTTTTAAAGAGCCCAGTACAGTACTGTGTATGTCCTGTATCTGGCTACTGCTTTCTGTTGGGGAGAAGATGGGTGAGAGGGAGACTGCTTTCTGTTGGGGAGAAGATGGGTGAGAGGGAGACTGCTTTCTGTTGGGGAGAAGATGGGTGAGAGGGATACTGCTTTCTGTTGGGGAGAAGATGGGTGAGAGGGAGACTGCTTTCTGTTGGGGAGAAGATGGGTGAGAGGGATACTGCTTTCTGTTGGGGAGAAGATGGGTGAGAGGGAGACTGCTTTCTGTTGGGGAGAAGATGGGTGAGAGGGAGACTGCTTTCTGTTGGGGAGAAGATGGGTGAGAGGGAGACTGCTTTCTGTTGGGGAGAAGATGGGTGAGAGGGATACTGCTTTCTGTTGGGGAGAAGATGGGTGAGAGGGAGACTGCTTTCTGTTGGGGAGAAGATGGGTGAGAGGGATACTGCTTTCTGTTGGGGAGAAGATGGGTGAGAGGGAGACTGCTTTCTGTTGGGGAGAAGATGGGTGAGAGGGAGACTGCTTTCTGTTGGGGAGAAGATGGGTGAGAGGGAGACTGCTTTCTGTTGTCTTGACTAACATCCTCTTTTACTGTTGTCTGAGGACAGAGGGAAAAACTGAACGATATCATTCTACACACACTTTTTCCCTCTTTCATTATGGGAGTGAGACACACACACACACATGCCAAACACACACGTGCCCCACACACACGCGCCACACACACACACGCCTCACACACATACAAACCACACACATGCGCCACACACACACACACGCCTCACACACATACAAACCACACACATGCGCCACACACACACACACACACCCACACCACACACACACGCCACACACACACCTCAAACACACGCCACACACACACCTCAAACACACGCCACACACACACCTCAAACACACGCCACACACACACCTCAAACACACGCCACACACACACCTCAAACACACGCCAGACACACACCTCAAACACACGCACACCAGTCCTGTGCTAGACGTGGGTCAAACGTTTTTCTGTTATGTGTTAATTAATCTAGTCAGGAAGTGATCTAGCATTGCTTGATATATTATCTGGGCTAGCCCCCACTCCTCAGTGAAGCTGGGTACTGTTCCATTTTCATTGTCTTTATATAATGGATTAATGTTATTGTACAGTATTTTCTTGTATAGTGTTGTTGTTCATGTTAATAGATACCCATAGATTTCCAGCAATTGCACTAACACTATCTAGCATGGGCTTGCGAAACTACCTCTAACTTCCTTTATACTGGACACAGAGACATAAAAATGGTATCTGACTCTGGGGAAGGAGATAAAGGGCATCATTTCCAAAATCTTGAAGTATCCCTTTAAGAAGATTATACAGTACTCTCTCTCACTAGGTTACTCTCTGTCAGTGAGAATGAGGAGTGAGAGCTGGGACCGGACCAAGGCTTGTGGTTGGAGGGCTAAGCGTTCCATTACCCATGATCCTCAGCTCTATGATTAAATAACCAAGGCTGTGCTGGACCACAGACCCACAGTCTCTACTGCAAAACACACGCACACACACGCACGCACACGCACACGCACGCACACGCACACGCACACGCACACACACACACAGTCACACACCCCTACACACCGGACTCATTGGCCTGTATATTGAGATTTGTTGAAATCTGATTTAGGGAATTAAATGATGGGGAAGAAACTGGGCTCCCGATGGTTTAAGGCACTGCATATCAGTTCTAGAGGCATCACTACAGACCCTGGTTAGATCCTGGGCTGTATCACAATCGGCCGTGATCGGGAGTCCCGTAGGGAGGCGCACAATTGGTCCAGTGTTGTCCGGGTTAGGGGAGGGTTTGGCTGGGGTAGGGGAGGGTTTGTCCGGGTTAGGGGAGGGTTTGTCCGGGTTAGGGGAGGGTTTGTCCGGGTTAGGGGAGGGTTTGGCCGGGGTAGGGGAGGGTTTGGCCGGGGTAGGGGCGGGTTTGGCCGGGGTAGGGGAGGGTTTGGCCGGGTTAGGGGAGGGTTTGGCCGGGGTAGGGGAGAGTTTGTCCGGGTTAGGGGAGGGTTTGGCCGGGGTAGGGGGGGGTTTGGCCGGGTTAGGGGAGGGTTTGGCCGGGGTAGGCCGTCATTATAAAATAAGAATTTGTTTTTAATTGACTAGTTAAAGTAAATGTAGAAACTGTCTAAGACTCCCTGAGACCTAGCGATTGTTGTTTGTGCTTTTCTGAGCTTGCAAGTGAGTGATGTGCCAAAGATAAGTACAGTACTGTCGATGAAGATACTGTTCGTCCCTTTGATTTGGAGCAAGAAATTACTACCGAGCTGTTGATTTACATAAGTGCAGATTTTAGGGATCTCTTTGTAGCGTTGGACTTGAACACTACAATGCTTGCAGTGCGTGCATTCATGAGTGTTTGTGTGTGTGAGGTTGTGTGTGTAGATCAGATCCAATCATTGATCTGATGACGGAAGGAGGGAGGGAGGGGGGAACAACAACTACCAAGTACAAAGCACTGCTGCAACTGTCTACCCTGATATCTGCTGTCTAACCCTGATATCTGCTGTCTGACCCTGATATCTGCTGTCTAACCCTGATATCTGCTGTCTGACCCTGATATCTGCTGTCTGACCCTGATATCTGCTGTCTAACTTTGATATCTGCTGTCTAACCCTGATATCTGCTGTCTGACCCTGATATCTGCTGTCTGACCCTGATATCTGCTGTCTAACGTTGATATCTGCTGTCTGACCCTGATATCTGCTGTCTGACCCTGATATCTGCTGTCTGACCCTGATATCTGCTGTCTGACCCTGATATCAGCTGCCTGACCCTGATATCTGCCATCTGACCCTGATATCTGCCGTCTAACCCTGATATCTGCTGTCTGACCCTGATATCTGCTGTCCAAACCTGATATCTGCTGTCTGACCCTGATATCTGCCGTCTAACCCTGATATCTGCTGTCTGACCCTGATATCTGCTGTCCAAACCTGATATCTGCTGTCTGACCCTGATATCTGCTGTCTGACCCTGATATCTGCTGTCTGACCCTGATATCTGCTGTCTGACCCTGATATCTGCTGTCTGACCCTGATATCTGCTGTCTGACCCTGATATCTGCTGTCTTACCCTGATATCTGCTGTCCAAACCTGATATCTGCTGTCTGACCCTGATATCTGCTGTCTGACCCTGATATCTGCTGTCTGACCCTGATATCTGCTGTCTGACCCTGATATCTGCTGTCTGACCCTGATATCTGCTGTCTGACCCTGATATCTGCTGTCTTACCCTGATATCTGCTGTCTAACCCTGATATCTGCTGTCTGACCCTGATATCTGCTGTCTGACCCTGATATCTGCTGTCTGACCCTGATATCTGCTGTCTGACCCTGATATCTGCCGTCTAACCCTGATATCTGCCGTCTGACCCTGATATCTGCCGTCTGACCCTGATATCTGCCGTCTAACCCTGATATCTGCCGTCTAACCCTGATATCTGCCGTCTGACCCTGATATCTGCCGTCTAACCCTGATATCAGCCGTCTGACCCTGATATCAGCCGTCTGACCCTGATATCTGCCGTCTAACCCTGATATCTGCCGTCTAACCCTGATATCTGCCGTCTGACCCTGATATCTGCCGTCTGACCCTGATATCTGCCGTCTGACCCTGATATCTGCCGTCTAACCCTGATATCTGCCGTCTGACCCTGATATCTGCCGTCTGACCCTGATATCAGCCGCCTGACCCTGATATCTGCCGTCTGACCCTGATATCAGCCGTCTGACCCTGATATCTGCTGTCTGACCCTGATATCTGCTGTCTAACCCTGATATCTGCTGTCTGACCCTGATATCTGCTGTCTGACCCTGATATCAGCTGCCTGACCCTGATATCTGCCGTCTGACCCTGATATCTGCCGTCTAACCCTGATATCTGCCGTCTGACCCTGATATCTGCCGTCTGACCCTGATATCTGCCGTCTAACCCTGATATCTGCCGTCTGACCCTGATATCTGCCGTCTGACCCTGATATCTGCTGTCTGACCCTGATATCTGCTGTCTGACCCTGATATCTGCTGTCTGACCCTGATATCTGCTGTCTAACCCTGATATCTGCTGTCTGACCCTGATATCTGCTGTCTAACCCTGATATCTGCTGTCTGACCCTGATATCTGCTGTCTAACCCTGATATCTGCTGTCTGACCCTGATATCTGCTGTCTGACCCTGATATCTGCTGTCTGACCCTGATATCTGCTGCCTGACCCTGATATCTGCTGTCTGACCCTGATATCTGCTGTCTAACCCTGATATCTGCTGTCTAACCCTGATATCTGCCGTCTGACCCTGATATCTGCCGTCTAACCCTGATATCTGCCGTCTGACCCTGATATCTGCCGTCTGACCCTGATATCTGCTGTCTGACCCTGATATCAGCTGCCTGACCCTGATATCTGCCGTCTGACCCTGATATCTGCTGTCTAACCCTGATATCTGCTGTCTGACCCTGATATCTGCTGTCTGACCCTGATATCTGCTGTCTGACCCTGATATCAGCTGCCTGACCCTGATATCTGCTGTCTGACCCTGATATCTGCTGTCTGACCCTGATATCTGCTGTCTAACCCTGATATCTGCTGTCTAACCCTGATATCTGCTGTCCAAACCTGATATCTGCTGTCTGACCCTGATATCTGCTGTTTGACCCTGATATCGGCTGTCTGACCCTGATATCTGCTGCTTGACCCTGATATCTGCAGTCTGACCCTGATATCTGCTGTCTGACCCTGATATCTGCTGTCTAACCCTGATATCTGCTGTCTGACCCTGATATCGGCTGCTGTCTGACCCTGATATCTGCTGTCTGACCCTGATATCTGCTGTCTAACCCTGATATCTGCTGCCTAACCCTGATATCTGCTGCCTGACCCTGATATCTGCTGTCTAACCCTGATATCTGCTGTCTAACCCTGATATCTGCTGTCTGACCCTGATATCTGCTGTCTGACCCTGATATCTGCTGTCTGACCCTGATATCTGCTGTCTGACCCTGATATCTGCTGTCTGACCCTGATATCTGCTGTCTGACCCTGATATCTGCTGTCTGACCCTGATATCGGCTGTCTAACTTTGATATTTGCTTTCTGGGCACTTTCTGCTGATGTTTTCTCTTAGCTTGTTTTTTGATCTGTTTAACTCTTCCCCTGACTATGTGTCTAATGCTCATAACAACTCACACAGCAGGGAGGCTGCACGGGTGATGGCCTCATTAAGGAGAGATGTTTCCTAGCCTCAGTGCTTCTTCACCTGCATTGCTTGCTGTTTGGGGTTTTAGGCTGGGTTTCTGTACAGCACTTTGAGATATCAGCCGATGTAAGAAGGGCTTTATAAATGTATTTGATTTGATTTCGATTTGATGTTGGAGGCACACACCACACACAGTCACACAAGTCACACACAGTCACACATGCACACACAGCCAAACGCATTCACACACAGTCACGCAGTCACACACAGTCACACAGTCACACGCAGTCACACACAGTCACACACAGTCACGCAGTCACACACAGTCACACACAGTCACACACAGTCACACACAGTCACGCAGTCACACACAGTCACACATGCACACACAGTCAAACGCATTCACACACAGTCACACAGTCACACGCAGTCACACACAGTCACACACAGTCACGCAGTCACACACAGTCACACATGCACACACAGTCAAACGCATTCACACACAGTCACACAGTCACACGCAGTCACACACAGTCACACACAGTCACGCAGGCACACACAGTCACACACAGTCACGCAGGCACACACAGTCACACATATAAGTGCTGATGAGGAAAGGCAGCATTTGAAGAGTATTGAGAATATCGACCCTGTGGGTGAATCTCAATAGTCTACAGTGTCTTCCTCTCCTCAGTGCAAATGAAGCAAAGTTGACAAGGGACAAGGACATTAGGAAAGGAAACCACTTTGAGACAATGAGATACAGCCACCAGTGTCCTCAGAGTGCAATTGTAGGATTAGTGTCCTGTGTGTGTTTATTATTTTGATTTCACCTTTATTTAACCAGGTAGGCCAGTTGAGAACAAGTTCTCATTTACAACTGTGACCTGGCCAAGATAAAGTAAAGCAGTGTGACACAAACAACAACACAGAGTTACACATAAACAAACGTACAGTCAATAATACAATAGAAGAAAAAAAAGTCTATATACAGTGTGTGCAAATGGCTTGAGGAGGTAAGGCAATAAATAGGCCACAGTAGCGGAGTAATTACAATTGAGCAAATTAACACTGGAGTGATAGATGAGCAGATGATGATGATGATGTGCAAGTAGAAATACTGGTGTGCTAAAGAGCAGAAAGGTCAATAAAAACAAGATGGGAATGAGGTAGGAATATTGGGTGGGCTATTTACAGATGTGCTATGTACAGCTGCAGCGATCAGTTAGCTGCTCAGATAGCTGATGTTTAAAGTTAGTGAGGGAAATATAAGTCTCAAGCTTCAGCGATTTTTGCAATTCGTTCCAGTCATTGGCAGCACAGAACTGGAAGGAAAGGCGGCCAAAAGAGGTGTTTGGGGATGACCAGTGAGATATACCTGCTGGAGCACGTGCTACAGGTGGGTGTTGTTATGGTGACCAGTGAGCTGAGATAAGGTGGTGCTTTACCTAGCATAGACTTGTAGATGACCTGGAGCCAATGGGTTTGGCGACAAATATGTAGCGAGGGCCAGCCGACTAGAGCATACAGGTCACAGTGGTGAGTGGTATAAGGGGCTTTGGTAACAAAACGGATGGCACTGTGATAGACTGCATCCAGTTTGCTGAGTAGAGTATTGGAAGCTATTTTGTAAATGACATCGCCGAAGTCGAGGATCGGTAGGATAGTCAGTTTTACGAGGGTATGTTTGGCGACGTGAGTGAAGGAGGCTTTGTTGCGAAATAGGAAGCCAATTCTAGATTTAATTTTGGATTTGAGATGTTTAATATGAGTCTGGAAGGAGAGTTTACAGTCTAGCCAGACACCTAGGTATTTGTAGTTGTCCAAATATTCTAAGTTAGAACCGTCCAGAGTAGTGATGCTAGTCGGGCGGGCGGGTGCGGGCAGCAAACGGTTGAATTGCATGCATTTGGTTTTACTAACGTTTAACAGCAGTTGGAGGCCACGGAAAGGTGTGTTGTATGGCATTGAAGCTCGTTTGGAGGTTAGTTAACACAGTGTCCAAAGAAGGGCCAGATGTATACAGAATGGTGTCGTCTGCGTAGAGGTGGATCAGGGAATCACTCGCAGCAAGAGCGACATCGTTGATATATACAGAGAAAAGAGTCGGCCCAAGAATTGAACCCTGTGGTACCCCCATAGAGACTGCCAGAGGTCCGGTAACAGGTCCTCCTATTTGACACACTGAACTCTGTCTGAGAAGTAGTTGGTGAACCAGGCGAGGCAGTCATTTGAGAAACCAAGGCTGTTGAGTCTGATGATTAGAATACGGTGATTGACAGAGTCGAAAGCCTTGGCCAGGTCGATGAAGACGGCTGCACAGTACTGTCTTTTATTGATGGTGGTTATGATATCGTTTAGTACCTTGAGCGTGGCTGAGGTGCACCCGTGACCAGCTCGGAAACTGGATTGCACAGCGGAGAAGGTACGGTGGGATTCGAAATGGTCAGTGATCTGTTTATTAACTTGGCTTTCGAAGACTTTACAGAGGCAGGGCAGGATGGATATAGGTCTATAACAGTTTGGGTCTAGAGTGTCGCCCCCTTTGAAGAGGGGGATGACCGCGGCAGCTTTCCAATCTTTAGGGATCTCAGACATCTCGGTTGATACGAAAGAGAGGTTGAACAGACTGGTAATAGGGGTTGCAACAATGGCGGCGGATAATTTTAGAAAGAGAGGGTCCAGATTGTCTAGCCCAGCTGATTTGTACGGGTCCAGGTTTTGCAGTTCTTTCAGAACATCTGCTATCTGGATTTGGGTGAAGGAGAAGCTGGGGAGGCTTGGGCAAGTAGCTGCAGGGGGTGCGGAGCTGTTGGCCGGGGTTGGGGTAGCCAGGAGGAAAGCATGGCCAGCCGTAGAGAAACACTTATTGAAATTCTCGATTATCGTGGATTTATCAGTAGTGACAGTGTTACCTAGCCTCAGTGCAGTGGGCAGCTGGGACGATGTACTCTTATTCTCCATGGACTTTACAGTGTCCCAAAACTTTTTGGAGTTTGCGCTACAGGATGCAAATTTCTGTTTGAAAAAGCTAGTATTTGCTTTCCTGACTGCCTGTGTATATTGGTTCCTGACTTCCCTGAAAAGTTGCATATCGCGGGGACTATTCGATTCTAGTGCAGTCCGCCACAGGATGTTTTTGTGCTGGTCAAGGGCAGTCAGGTCTGGAGTGAACCAAGGGCTATATCTTTTCTTAGTTCTACATTTTTTGAAAGGGGCATGCTTATTTAAGATGGTGAGGAAATTACTTTTAAAGCATGACCAGGCATCCTCGACTGACGGGATGAAGTCAATATCCTTCCAGGATGCCCGGGGCAGGTCGATTAGAAAGGCCTGCTCACAGAAGTGTTTTAGGGAGCGTTTGACAGTGATGAGGGGTGGTCGTTTGACCGCGGACCCATAGCGGATGCAGGCAATGAGGCAGTGATCTCTGAGATCCTGATTGAAGGTGTATTGGAGGGCAAGTTGGTCAGGATAATATCTATGAGGGTGCCCATGTTTACGGATTTAGGGTTGTACCTGGTGGGTTCCTTGATCATTTGTGTGAGATTGAGGGCATCTAGCTTAGATTGTAGGACTGCTGGGGTGTTAAGCATATCCCAGTTTAGGTCACCTAACAGAACGAACTCTGAAGATAGATGGGGGGGCAATCAATTCACATATGGTGTCCATGGCACAGCTGGGAGCTGAGGGGGGTCTATAATAGGCGGCAACAGTGAGAAACTTATTTCTGGAGAGATAACATTTTTTAATTAGAAGCTCGAACTGTTTGGGGACAAAGACCTGGAAAGTATAACAGAACTTTGCAGGCTATCTCTGGAGTAGATTGCAACTCCTCCCCCATTGGCAGTTCTATCTTGACGGAAAATGTTGTAGTTGGGTATGGAAATCTCCGCATTTTTGGTGTCCTTCCTAAGCCAGGATTCAGACACGGCAAGGACATCAGGGTTGGCGGAGTGTGCTAAAGCAGTGAGTAAAACAAAATTAGGGAGGAGGCTTCTGATGTTAACATGCATGAAACCAAGATTTTTTTGGTTACAGAAGTTTATTTTTTTTATTTTTTATTTTTTTGGGGTGGATCAGCTTAATATTGCGGAAAGAATGTTGCTTCCAATGTAATTGTCTGCATCATTTCCAATCCCCCATATTTTTTTGGGTAAATATATATATCCATACACGCATGCATACATATATACATATATACATACACATACCTATATAGACATACATACTTTTTTAAAGAATATACCTTTATTATTATTCCCCGCAACCCTACCACCGCTCCCCCAATTGGAGTAAACTAATAAACACTTCTGCTTTTACCTTCAATTTATACATCTTATACCTATTTTACAGACACAGACTACTTTATAATAGTTCTCTCTTGTTTGTTCTTAGTCCTTCCTCTATTTCTGTTGTCCATCCAATTTTATTTCCACTTGTAACTGTGCTATTTCACAAAAGCTCCGCACCTATACACATTTCACAGATCCCGTATGCCCTACATTGTTTATCTTGTTATTAGTCCCACCCTTCAGTTCTACTCAACCCTTCCCATCTATCTTCCAACATCATCCATTTCGGATTTTTATTTGCCATATATTTTTCAACTGTGCTGTGATGCTTCACAAAAGATTTGAACCTTCCTATTCTCATAGCTTCTACAGATTGTAAATTAAAAATAAACATTTTTGCTAAAATAATTATTATATTATTGATTGATTGACTATGGCTTTTCAAATCCCCCAGTATTGCTATCTGTAGCGTTAGTTCTAGGCAAATGTTGCAATTCTTCAGCCATTCCTGGACCTGTGACCAAAAACGAGCTACATATGGACAATACCAAAATAAATGGTCTAATGACTCTGCCTCCTCACAGCAGAATCTACAGAGCTGGGAAGATTGTATACCCCATATATATAACATTCTATTAGTTGCAAGAATTTTGTACAATAATTTAAATTGAAAAATTCGAAGTTTTGAATCCGGCGTTGTTTTGCGTATCAATTCATAAACCATGTGCCATGGAATGGGTACATCGAACATCTCTTCCCAACTATTTTGCAATTTATATGGCACAGCTGTCAGTTTTTTGGTCCTTAAATGAAATTGGTATATGTTTTTATTTATCACACTTTTCTTTAACCATTTATGTTCTTTAATACAGGGCCGACATACAAGTTCCTTACTTTTTTCCCCTTCTACTTGCCTCTTCCATTTTTGTGGTAATGCTGCAATTAATTGGTTGTAATTTTGGGTAGAGCAGACATTTCCATATGTCTGTGTGAGCTGCATGTGTGACATAACTCCACCAGTCCTATTTATGATATCATTCACAAAAATTATACCTTTTTTAAACATTTCTTCGATAAATACAGTTTTTTTATCAATTACTATATTTGAATTTAACCACAATATTTGTTGTACTATTTGTTCCGTCCTTTCAGGTGGATTAAACTGAAATTGCAACCAACTTTCTAAGGCTTGTTTAAAAAATAAGGATATTTTGGAGATTATTTCCTTTTCAAACAACCGAAAGTGAGCAGGTGTAATCTGAATAAAGGGAAAAAGGCCCTTCTTGAACATAGGATGAGACATTCGTACCAATTTACTAGAGAACCAGTTTGGATTTAAGTATAACTTTTGTATGACTGATGCCTTTAGTGAGAGGTCTAATGCTTTAATATTTAATAATTTCTGCCCTCCGAATTCATATTCGTTATATAAATAGGCCCTTTTAATTTTATCTGGCTTGCCGTTCCAAATAAAATGGAATATTTTTTGTTCATATAATTTAAAAAGCAGGTCACTAGGTGTAGGCAAAACCATAAGCAAATAGGTAAACTGTGATATGACTAAAGAGTTAATCAGGGTGATTTTTCCACAAATAGACAAGTATTTTCCTTTCCATGGTAGCAAGATCTTATCTATTTTTGCTAACTTTCTATAAAAATTTATTGGAGTGAGATCATTTCTTTCTTTTGGGATTTTTATACCGAGTATATCCACATCTCCGTCAGACCATTTAATTGGTAAACTACATGGCAATATAAAATGTGTATTTTTTAGTGATCCAATACGTAATATGGTACATTTATCATAATTTGGTTTTAATCCAGAGAGGATAGCAAAGGTATCTAGATCCTCTATGAGGCCGTGGAGAGACTCTAGTTGTGGTTTTAAAAGAAAACATGAATCATCAGCGTACAATGACACCTTAGTTTTTAAGCCACGGATTTCTAATCCATTAATATTAATGTTTGATCTAATTTTAACAGCTAACATTTCGATGGCAATAATAAATAGATATGCCGATAGTGGACAACCTTGTTTCACTCCTCTAGATAGTTTAAAACTTTCTGAGATGTAGCCATTATTTACTATTTTACACCTAGGGTTACTATACATAATTTTAACCCATTTTATAAGAGATTCCCCAAAATTGAAATATTCTAGGCATTTATATATAAACTCCAGTCGTACTTTATCAAAAGCCTTTTCAAAATCAGCTATGAAAACCAGACCTGGTGTCCCCGATATTTCATAGTGTTCTATTGTTTCCAGTACTTGCCTTATATTATCTCCAATGTATCGTCCATGTAAAAAACCTGTCTGATTAGGATGAATAATATCTGACAAAACTTTTTTTATTCTATGCGCCAAGCATTTTGCTAGGATTTTTGCATCACAACACTGAAGTGTAAGAGGTCTCCAATTTTTTAATTGGACTGGATCTTTATATATACCACTTGGGTCCTGTTTCAGTAATAACGATATCAGACCTTCTTGTTGCGTGTCTGATAATCTACCATTTATATAGGAGTGGTTAAAACAAGCTAATAATGGTCCTTTGAGTATATCAAAAAAAGTTTTGTATACTTCCACTGGTATGCCATCCAGCCCTGGAGTTTTCCCATCCTTAAAGGCCCCAATTGCATCAAGCAGTTCCTCCTCTGTAATTTGGCCTTCACATGAGTCTTTCTGTACAGATGTTAATTTTACATTATTAATAGGAAAAAAATCCATACAATTAGTTTCAGTTAGTGGAGATGGAGGAGCCTGAAACGAAAACATATTCTTAAAGTACTTTACTTCCTCTTTCAAAATATCATTTGGTGAATCATGCGTGACTCCATCATTTGTAACAAGTTTTAATACATTTTTTTTGGTAGCATTTCTATATTGAAGATTGAAAAAGAATTTGGTGCATTTTTCCCCATATTCCATCCAGTTCGCTTTATTTTTATAATGTATTACACTGGATCTTTCTTGAATAAGTTCCTCCATTTCTTTTTGTTTTTCCTCTAACTTATTCTGTGCCTCTATGGTACTGTTTTTATTGCTATCTAACTGTACTGTTAGTCCTTCAATTTCCTTTGTTAATATGGACTCTTTTGATCTAAATTGCTTTTGTTTTATAGATGAGTACTGAATTGCATGGCCTCTAAAGGCACACTTAAAAGTGTCCCATACAATAAGGGGATCTGCTGTACCTATGTTATGTCTGAAAAAGTCAGTTATAAAATCTTCTGTCCTAGTTCTAAACAATTTATCATCTAGTAGACTTTGATTAAATTTCCAATATCCTCGCCCACGTGGAAATTCTGTAAGAGAAATATATATGCCAATTATGTGATGATCCGACCGCATTCTGTCCCCTATCAACACTTTTTTAACTTTTGGTGCCAGAGAGAATGGTATAAGAAAGTAGTCAAGACGACTAGCTTGATTCAGCCTCCGCCATGTATATCTCACTAAATCAGGGTATTTAAGTCTCCATATATCCACTAATTCCAATATATCCATGACATTCATGATTTCCTTAAGTGCCTGAGGGTGATAGTTTGTAGTGTGATTTCCTTTCCGGTCTATAGAGGTATTTAAGACCGTATTAAAATCTCCCACTATAATAATAGAGTCTAGTGTTGCTTGTAGAGTTGATAAATTCTTATATATATTTTCAAAGAAGCTTGGATCATCATTATTCGGACCGTATAGGTTAACAAGCCATATTTGTTTATTGTCCAATAACATATTTAAAATAATCCATCTACCTTGAGGATCTGTTTGGACAATTTGCACATTTGGATCAAAATTATTGTTAATTAAAACCATCACCCCTTTTGAATTTCTTTGCCCATGGGAGAAATATATTTTGCCCCCCCAGTTCTTTTTCCACAAAACTTCATCTAAAACTGTTGAATGGGTTTCCTGTAAACAATAGATATTATAATCCTTCTCTTTTAGCCAGGTAAATACTGATCGTCTTTTCTTATTATCTGCTAAGCCATTACAATTGTAACTGGCTATACTTATTTCACCACTTACCATAATGAGACACACCTTTCATTCTTTTAATCAGAATATATTTTTGTAAACGTACTATTAAAAAGTAACATAATGATTGAGTGTCTATATAGTTGTACCATGATATTTGCATTTCTACTAAGTAAACCTCCAATTGGTCCCTACTATTCCACCCGCTAAAAGGCCTCATCTCGAGATGGCTTGTCATCCCAATGCCCGGTAGACCACCCTCGACCCCCTGTATCCCATAGCCCTGAACCGACTGGGATCCATTCTTTGAAAAGAGCATACAGTGCCATTTACCGAATTGAAGAAGATCAATTACCATATGCATTTCCATTGCCCTCACCTCGATTTGTATTATGTATATCTGTGGATCATCCTCTATTGTCCCTAACATCTTTTACTTCTTCCTTCGCAACAGTTGTGGGATACACACATACACCCACACACACTCAGCCCTTACCCCCACACAACCATAAGCTCACTTTCTCAACAATTGCACCATCCCAGAGCCCAACTCAAGATGGGTCATGATTTACAAATGCACTTGCAGTTGCAGCTGCATGAGAAGGCCTGCAAGACCGCACAAAAAATTAGCAAAAATTGAGAGATTTATTTACCATTGTCATATCCTAGATAATGGAGGTCAAATGTACACCTTATTCCTGAAACACCCACAATACGGCCACCCGTCATGACCATGTCCCCACGCATCTCCATGCAGTCCGACTTTGATTTTGTGCCGCCAGGGCCACAATAATATACCCCCTCTCTGAATGTCCGAGTGTGACCCCCTCCCCATGGGTTACTGCAGCTAGTGTTGCCAGCACTGCCACTGCCTGGGTGGGGGCACCCCACCGGAATCCCCACCGGCTAGGTACAAGGTCGTCAAGGTTCTCATTAGCAGCTTTGAGAATTTCCTTGTATATTATGCTCTCCCTTATTGGGGCTTTGGCTTTGCAGGACCAACCCTGCCAAGCAGGCTCAGAATCTTGAGGGGGCAGTGCTGCTCTTGGTCTCTGACCTCATTTTAGCTGCATACAGACCGCTTACAGCGGGCACATAAAACAGTTAGGGACTTCTCCTTAGTATCTGGGTCATTCAGGTGGGTGTCTAGGGTATAGTGCCATGGACCGTACCATTAAAATAGGATAATAAATAATTAGATATAATTTATAAAAAAATAAATAAAAAATGTAGTTCTCCATGATAGGACAATAAATAAATAAGACGTATAATTCATTATAAAAGTATATCCATCATCTGAACAACATTGAAAGCCCTCTCATACCCGGCTCACAGCAATACATTGGCTCTGGGATATGCAACCATTTCATTACTCACTCACTCAACTTTCCAAACATAACAAATAAAATAAAAAATAAACACAAACCATACCATCCACACATACTGTGCCTTCTGTTTACTTAGTTTTTATCTTCACTATGTTGAATTAGTGCTTGTGTGTTCAATTAGTTATATGTGAAGATTTATAGAAAAGCTATATTTTTTATTGTATTGTTACAATCAGTAACCGGGCTTGAATTGTGTTTATTTCCCTCGTCTATGAGAACTTTGTAATTTTTAAAATAACCATGGAGTAGTCTTTGTGTCTCTGAACAACTGGTTATCAATATATAGTTTATCAACGACGAGAGCTACTCGTTTCGCTTTTAATCTATTTTCTTTGAAAATTGGATACAGAACTTTGCGCCGTTCTGCAATTTCCTTCGGAAACTGATCATTCATGCCAATTTTGGTCCCAGCAAGTCTTTTACCCAGGCTTTTAACCATTATTTTATCTTTAAATGAAGCAAATTTGACAACGATTGGGCGTTCGTACCTCTGCCCTCTCTGTCCGAAGCGGTGAACGCGTTCAAGTTGGATTTTGTCGATAACTTCGCGTGGAATCTGAAGCGCTGTAAGGAGGAACTCTCTAACTATAGATTCAGGAACTTCTCCTTCTTTTTCTTGGATACCTGTAAGTACCAAATTCTCTCTCATGGATCTAGTTTGTATGTCTAGTAAGGTTTCCTTCAGAACGGTGTTCTCCTTTTTAATTCCATTCATTTCGGTTTCAATCTTATTGACTGTCCCTTTTAGCGCGTGTGTTTGCTTCTCCAATGTCGCAGCTTTTTCATCACTCATCTCTAGGCTTGCCTTCAACTCTTTTATATCCTTACTAACTAATTCAAGTATACCCAGTTTGTCATTTATTGATTTTAACAGATCGGTTTCGACCTTTACCATTCCGGGTGGTGAGAATATTAAATCATCAGTGTCTGTAGAAGAGTCACGTTTTCGTTTTGTAATCGGTTCCCCTGTCTTACTCTCCGTCATGTTTGGTTGTTGCCTGTTTTCGTAATATTTGTCGATAAATGTCTCTAGTTTTAGGATTTGTTTTGTGTTATTGTCCAGATTGAAGGTTATCACTCACCAGATTAAGTAGTGCTAATATTTTAGTCTAATTTAGCAGATATTTCGAATATTATGTTTTATCTTGAGGTGCTCTACATAAATCCCTTCAGTCCGCCATTACCCTTACGTTACCTTTACGTGGTAAAGAAGTTAACAAATGAGAGTGCCTGGGGGCACGCAGGGCCTGGATTAACCTCCACATCACCCGAGGAACAGAGGAGGAGTAGGATGAGGGTATGGCTAAAGGCTATCAAACTGGTCGTCTAGTGCGTTGGGGACAGAGAATGAAAGGAGCAGATTTCTGGGCATGGTAGAATAGATTCAGGGCATAATGTACAGACAGGGGTATGGTGGGGTGCGGGTACAGTGGAGGTAAGCCCAGGCACTGAGTGATGATAAGAGAGGTTGCAACTCTGGACGAGCTAGTTATGCTGGGTGAAGTCACTGCATGTGTGGGAGGTGGGACAAAGGAGGTATCTGAGGCATGTTGAGTGGGACTAGGGGCTCTGCAGTAAACTAAAACAATGATAACTATCCTAAACAACAGTATACAAGGCATATTGACATTTGAGAGAGGCATAAAGCAATCACGAATGTTGATTGGGAGAGCTAGCTAAGACAACAACGGGTAAGACAACAACAGCTAATCAGCTAAGACAACAACAACAGGTAAAATGGCGATGAATGGGCAGAGAGGTTCGGTTAACTACACACAGGGACTGAGTTCGGGGCAGGAACCGACAGATAAACAAAAAGGAGTACCGTGATTAATGAACAGTCCAGCAGGCATCAGCTATGTAGCCAAGTGATCATAGGGTCCGGTGAACAGCAATAGATGGAGCAGGGAAGCCGCGGGGTAGTCGTTACTACGCAGCATTTAAAGTTAGCAGTCCGGGGTTAGTAGAAGCTTCTGCTCCGACGTTGAGGGCTGATGGAGTTACGTCGGCTGACCAGTCGTGGTGGTGCGGCGGGGCCCCGGGTCGACAAGGGGTCCGGGCCAGATGGCGAAAGAGGTATTGTAGTTGTAGTAATTTAGTTTGCTAGCCGGGAGATGCGCCTGGCTCGCGGCTAACTGGTGCTAGCTTCATGGCAGGGGAGTTAGCCACTATAACCACTCGATAGCAGTTAGCTGGCAGCGATGATCAGATGCAAAGGATCAGAGCTTACGGCAGGGATTAGGTGGAGTAGTGGGCCTGGCTCAGGGCTAGCTTCAGGGCTGGGTCACTCGGTGGCAGCTAGCTAGCTGTGATGATCAGCTTCAGGGCTGGGTCACTCGGTGGCAGCTAGCTAGCTGTGATGATCAGCTTCGGGGCTGGGTCACTCGGTGGCAGCTAGCTAGCTGTGATGATCAGCTTCGGGGCTGGGTCACTCGGTGGCAGCTAGCTAGCTCTGATGATCAGCTTCGGGGCTGGGTCACTCTATGGCAGCTAGCTAGCTGTGATGATCAGCTTCGGGGCTGGGTCACTCGGTGGCAGCTAGCTAGCTCTGATGATCAGCTTCGGGGCTGGGTCACTCGGTGGCAGCTAGCTAGCTGTGATGATCAGCTTCGGGGCTGGGTCACTCGGCGGCAGCTAGCTAGCTGTGATGATCAGCTTCGGGGCTGGGTCACTCGGTGGCAGCTAGCTAGCTGTGATGATCAGGAGTAATGGTCCAGGGTTTACAGCAGGAATCCGGCGTTGTAGTGGAGAAAACAGTCTGATACTGGCAGACTGGCAAGTATTATCCAGGCAAAAAAAATATGGCTGGTGTCTGTGCAGAAGGTAAAGGCCGCTAGCAGTGGCTAACAATGACTAAATAGCTAGCTAGTAGCTAGTAGCTAGCTGGTTAGCTTCTGATGGCTAGCTCTGATGGAGGTTCTGGCTATAAGGTCTAAAGAATTGCAGATCCGTATCACATTGGGTGAGGCGGGTTACCGGAAGGTGTATTTAATTTAAAAATGGAAAAGAGATTGAAAATAAATGGAAATATATACAAAAAAAGACGAAAAATACAAAAAGTACACGAGAGCACAACAAAACACGTCTGCACTGCTACGCCATCTTGGAAAAAGATGTGTGTGTGTGTGTCCTATGTGTGTGTGTGTGTCATGTGTGTGTGTGTGTGTGTGTGTGTGTGTGTGTGTGTGTGTGTGTGTGTGTGTGTGTGTGTGTGTGTGTGTGTGTGTGTGTGTGTGTGTGTGTGTGTGTGTGTGTGTGTCCTGTGTTTGTGTGTGCATGTACAGTGCATTCAGGAAGTATGCAGACCCCTTCGCTTTTCCACATTTTGTTACGTTACAGTCTTACATACTGACCAGACCACTCGCGGGTGTGTGTCCAAATGCGGGTAATGATTTTGTCCACCGACACCAGACACGATCAGGACACGCAGGTTGAAATATCAAAACAAACAGGTTGAAAAGCATTAAACATTTATGGCTATTTAGGTAGCTAACTAGATTGCTGTTGCTAGCTAATTTGTCCTGGGATATAAACATTGGGTTGTTAATTTACCTGAAATGCACAAGGTTCTCTACTCTGACAATTCATCCACAAATAAAAGGGTCAACTGAGTTAGTTTCTAGTAATCGCTCCTCCTTCAGGCTTCTTCTTCTTCTTTGGACTTTATATGGCAGTTAGCAACCAACTTTAAGGTGCATTACCACCACCAACTGGACTGGAGTGTGGACCTCAGTTCATCTTTCAATTACCCATGTGGGTATATGCTCCAAAAAAACAATGAGGAGATGGGAAAGGGGGTAATTGCAGGACGTCAAACGTCACAAATAGAACCAAGTTTTATTTTAGTGCCTGGCTACGTAGACGCTTGTTGACGCGAGAGAGCAGTGTGGGTGCAATGATTGAATAACATGTATGTGTACATTTATTTTGCAACGCTCGCACACGTGACGTGAGCGGTGGGGTCAACATGTTATTCTAAAATTGATTAAAGAAAACATTTCCCTCATCAATCTACACACAATACCCCATAATGAAAAAGCAAATGTATTAAAAATAAAAATAAAAACAGAAATACCTTATTTTCATGAGTATTCAGACCCTTTGCTATGAGACTCGAAATCGAGCTCAGGTGCATCCTGTTTCCATTGATCATCCTTGAGATGTTTCTACAACTTGATTGGAGTCCACCTGTGGTAAAATCAATTGACTGGAGATGACTTGGAAAGGCACACACCTGTCTATATAAGGTTCCAAGCCATGAGGTCGAAGGAATTGTCCGTAGAGCTCAGAGACAGTATTGTATCGAGGCACAGATCTGAGGAAGACTACCAAAACATTTCTGCAGCATTGAAGGTCCCGAAGAACACAGTGGACTCTAACATTCTTAAACAGAAGAAGTTTGGAACCACCAAGACTCAGGGAGGTGACCAAGAACCCGATGGTTACTCTGACAGAGGTCCAGAGTTCCTCTGTGGAGATGGGAGAACCTTCCTGAAGGACAACCATTTCTGCAGCATTCCACCAATCAGGCCTTTATTGTGGAGGGCCAGATGGAAGCTACTCCTCTTTAAAAGGCACATGACTGCCTGCTTGGAGTTTGCCAAAAGGCACCTAAAGGACTCTCAGACCATGAGAAACAAGATTCTCTGGTCTGATGAAACCAAGATTGAACTCTTTGGCCTGAAGGCCAAGCTTCACATCTGGAGGAAACCTGGCACTATCCCTACGGTGAAGCTTGGTGGTGGCAGCAGCATCCTGCTGTAGGGATGTTTTTCAGCGGCAGGGACTGGGAGACTAGTAAGGATCAAGGGAAAGATTAACGGAGCAAAGTACAGAGAGATCCTTGATGAAAACCTGCAATTTATTGATTCAATAAATTGAATCAATTTTAGAATAAGGCTGTAATGTAACAAAATGTGGGAAAAAATCACAGGGTTCTGAATACTTTCCGAATGTGTTGTAATATGTCTGGGACTGTTTCCCAAACCAGCTCATTTATCAGTCTCTTGCTGACACAGCAGAACTAAGAGGTTAGAAAAAAATTCTCATAAAATGGTTGTGTTCCCATCGTCTCACAGGGATGATAGATTACTTTACGGTTAATTACTGTCAACAATACTGTATGCCAAAGAATGCTCTAAGGATACACACACACACACGCACGCACGCAGACACACACGCACGCACGCAGACACACACACACACACACACACACACACACACACACACACACACACACACACACACACACACACACACACACACACACACACACACACACAGCTTATACAATGTCAGGAATTTTAGAATAATTTTCTAATTTTTAGAATCACAGTTTACTGCAATACCTTATAATTATCATGCCTGGTTTGAGAAGGAAGCTGTTAGCAGAGCATAGACTGCGTTGTGCAGAAAAACAGCCCTTAGCCGTGGTATATTGGCCGTATACCCGTGCTTAATTTGAGCCAGCGGCATGATTTATTCATTATTTTACTGTTCGCACTGTAGACATTCTAATAAAAGCGATCAGCGTAAAATCAAGTTGCCTCCTCGTTATTTCTCCCCCCCCCCTAGAAAAGACCATTGTGTAAAAGTGCTGTGATCCTTCTATGTAATCATCCCATCCTGCCACACTGATCCCAGGCCTGCTTTCTTATTTGTACATAGATTTTATTGGGAGGGCCGGTGGAGTAAGTAACTGATCTTGACACAGTTCTTGGTAGTGGTGGTCAGCTTGTGAAGAGGTCCCTACGTAAACACGTCACGTAGCCCAGGCTAGTCGTCTCCCGTCTGAATTTGAATCGTGGGAAAGACAAATAAAATGTGATCAGAAAAGGCAATCGAGTTTGACGTTTTTCAAATCCAATAATCCAGAGAAAGATGGTGAATTGAACCCAGAACAAGCCAGAGAACTGTCAGTGCCAGAGGAGAGGAGTGAGGGGCAAACTGTTCCTCATGGCGATGCCTTAGCTAGCAGCGCTGCTAATCCCGCCAGTTCAGCATCACCACCTCCACTAGCTAATAGGCCTACTAGCTAGCAGCGCTGCTAATCCCTCCAGTTCAGCATCACCACCTCCACTAGCGGGTAGGCCTACTAGCTAGCAGCGCTGCTAATCCCTCCAGTTCAGCATCACCACCTCCACTAGCGGGTAGGCCTACTAGCTAGCAGCGCTGCTAATCCCGCCAGTTCAGCATCACCACCTCCACTAGCTAGTAGGCCTACTAGCTAGCAGCGCTGCTAATCTCGCCAGTTCAGCATCACCACCTCCACTAGCTAATAGGCCTACTAGCTAGCAGCGCTGCTAATCCCGCCAGTTCAGCATCACCACCTCCACTAGCTAATAGGCCTACTAGCTAGCAGCGCTGCTAATCCCTCCACTAGCTAATAGGCCTACTAGCTAGCAGTGCTGCTAATCCCACCAGTTCAGCATCACGACCACATGTAAAAGTATAAATCGTTTAAAATTCCTTATATTAAGCAAAGCAGTGGTGCCCATTGTCTTGTTTTTAAAATGTACGGATAACCAGAGGCACAGTCCAACAGCTGTCTAGGCCCTTTACTTGTTTCAATCTTTACTAATGACATGCCACTGGCTTTGAGTAAATCCAGAGTGTCTATGTATGTGGATGACTCAACACTATACACGTCAGCTACTACAGAGACTGAAATGACTGCAACACTTAACAAAGAGCTGCAGTTAGTTTCAGAGTGGGTGGCAAGGAATAAATTAGTCCTAAATATTTCTAAAAACGAAAAGCATTGTATTTGGGACAAAAAATTCACTAAACCCTAAACCTCAAATAAATCTTGTAATAAATAATGTGGGAATTGAGCAAGTTGAAGTGACTAAACTGTCATGGTCAAAACATATTGATACAACAGTAGCTAAGATGGGAGAGAAGTCTGTCTATAATAAAGCACTGCTCTGCCTTCTGACAGCACTGTCAACAAGGCAGGTCCTACAGACCCTAGTTTTGTCGTGTTTGTCATGTTCAGTCATGTGGTCAGGTGCCACAAAAAAGGACTTAGGAAAATTGCAATTAGCTCAGAACAGGGCAGCACGGCTGGCCCTTGGATGTATACAGAGAGCTAATATTAATAATATGCATGTCAATCTCTACTGGCTGAAAGTAGAGGAGAGATTGACTTCCTCACTACCTGTATTTATGAGAAGTATTGACATGTTGAATGCACCGAGCTGTCTGTTTAAACTACTGGCACACAGCTCGGACACCCATGCATACCCCACAAGACATGCCACCAGAGGTCTCTTCACAATCCCCAAGTCCAGAACAGACTATGGGAGGCGCACAGTACTACATAGAGCCATGACTACATGGAACTCTATTCCACATCAAGTAACTCACGCAAGCAGTAAATTTAGATTTAAAAAACCAGCTCAAAAACACCTTACGGAACAGCGGGGACTGAGAAACAACACAAACATAGGCATAAACACACACACACACACACACACAATAACATACTCACTATACACACACATACACATGGATTTTGTACTGCATATATGTGGTAGTGGTGGAGTAGGGGCCTGAGGGCACACAGCCTGTGAATGTATTATAATGTTTTTAAAATTGTATAAATTGCCTTAATGTTGCTGGATCTCAGGAGGAGTAGAGATCCACAATACATACAAATACAAATAACACTCATTATTTACAAAAGATGCATGTGTGTTTAGTGAGTCTGCTAGACCAGAGGCAGTAGGGATGACCACGTGTTCTCTGTGTAGTGAGTCTGCCAGAACCAGAGGCAGTATGGATGACCACGTGTTCTCTGTTTAGTGAGTCTGCTAGACCAGAGGCAGTAGGGATGACCACGTGTTCTCTGTGTAGTGAGTCTGCCAGAACCAGAGGCAGTATGGATGACCACGTGTTCTCTGTTTAGTGAGTCTGCTAGACCAGAGGCAGTAGGGATGACCACGTGTTCTCTGTTTAGTGAGTCCTCCAGACCAGAGGCAGTAGGGATGACCACGTGTTCTCTGTTTAGTGAGTCTGCTAGACCAGAGGCAGTATGGATGACCACGTGTTCTCTGTTTAGTGAGTCTGCTAGACCAGAGGCAGTAGGGATGACCACGTGTTCTCTGTTTAGTGAGTCTGCCCGAACCAGAGGCAGTAGGGATGACCACGTGTTCTCTGTTTAGTGAGTCCTCCAGACCAGAGGCAGTAGGGATGACCACGTGTTCTCTGTTTAGTGAGTCCTCCAGACCAGAGGCAGTAGGGATGACCACGTGTTCTCTGTGTAGTGAGTCTGCTAGACCAGAGGCAGTAGGGATGACCACGTGTTCTCTGTTTAGTGAGTCTGCTAGACCAGAGGCAGTAGGGATGACCACGTGTTCTCTGTTTAGTGAGTCTGCTAGACCAGAGGCAGTAGGGATGACCACGTGTTCTCTGTTTAGTGAGTCTGCCAGAACCAGAGGCAGTAGGGATGACCACGTGTTCTCTGTTTAGTGAGTCTGCTAGACCAGAGGCAGTAGGGATGACCAGGTGTTCTCTGTTTAGTGAGTCTGCTAGACCAGAGGCAGTAGGGATGACCACGTGTTCTCTGTTTAGTGAGTCCTCCAGACCAGAGGCAGTAGGGATGACCACGTGTTCTCTGTTTAGTGAGTCTGCCAGAACCAGAGGCAGTAGGGATGACCAGGTGTTCTCTGTGTAGTGAGTCTGCCAGAACCAGAGGCAGTAGGGATGACCACGTGTTCTCTGTTTAGTGAGTCTGCCAGAACCAGAGGCAGTAGGGATGACCACGTGTTCTCTGTGTAGTGAGTCCTCCAGACCAGAGGCAGTAGGGATGACCACGTGTTCTCTGTTTAGTGAGTCTGCTAGACCAGAGGCAGTAGGGATGACCAGGTGTTCTCTGTTTAGTGAGTCTGCCAGAACCAGAGGCAGTAGGGATGACCAGGTGTTCTCTGTTTAGTGAGTCTGCTAGACCAGAGGCAGTAGGGATGACCACGTGTCCTCTGTTTAGTGAGTCTGCTAGACCAGAGGCAGTAGGGATGACCACGTGTTCTCTGTTTAGTGAGTCTGCCAGACCAGAGGCAGTAGGGATGACCATGTGTTCTCTGTCTAGTGAGTCTGCTAGACCAGAGGCAGTAGGGATGACCATGTGTTCTCTGTTTAGTGAGTCTGCTAGAACCAGAGGCAGTAGGGATGACCACGTGTTCTCTGTGTAGTGAGTCTGCCAGAACCAGAGGCAGTAGGGATGACCACGTGTTCTCTGTTTAGTGAGTCTGCCAGAACCAGAGGCAGTAGGGATGACCACGTGTTCTCTGTTTAGTGAGTCTGCCAGAACCAGAGGCAGTAGGGATGACCACGTGTTCTCTGTTTAGTGAGTCTGCTAGACCAGAGGCAGTAGGGATGACCACGTGTTCTCTGTTTAGTGAGTCTGCTAGACCAGAGGCAGTAGGGATGACCAGGTGTTCTCTGTTTAGTGAGTCTGCTAGACCAGAGGCAGTAGGGATGACCACGTGTCCTCTGTTTAGTGAGTCTGCTAGACCAGAGGCAGTAGGGATGACCACGTGTTCTCTGTTTAGTGAGTCTGCTAGACCAGAGGCAGTAGGGATGACCAGGTGTTCTCTGTTTAGTGAGTCTGCTAGACCAGAGGCAGTAGGGATGACCAGGTGTTCTCTGTTTAGTGAGTCTGCTAGACCAGAGGCAGTAGGGATGACCACGTGTCCTCTGTTTAGTGAGTCTGCTAGACCAGAGGCAGTAGGGATGACCACGTGTTCTCTGTTTAGTGAGTCTGCTAGACCAGAGGCAGTAGGGATGACCACGTGTCCTCTGTTTAGTGAGTCTGCTAGACCAGAGGCAGTAGGGATGACCAGGTGTTCTCTGTTTAGTGAGTCTGCTAGACCAGAGGCAGTAGGGATGACCACGTGTCCTCTGTTTAGTGAGTCTGCTAGACCAGAGGCAGTAGGGATGACCAGGTGTTCTCTGTTTAGTGAGTCTGCTAGACCAGAGGCAGTAGGGATGACCACGTGTCATCTGTTTAGTGAGTCTGCTAGACCAGAGGCAGTAGGGATGACCACGTGTTCTCTGTTTAGTGAGTCTGCTAGACCAGAGGCAGTAGGGATGACCAGGTGTTCTCTGTTTAGTGAGTCTGCCAGAACCAGAGCCAGTAGGGATGACCACGTGTTCTCTGTTTAGTGAGTCCTCCAGAACCAGAGGCAGTATGGATGACCACGTGTTCTCTGTGTAGTGAGTCTGCCAGAACCAGAGGCAGTATGGATGACCACGTGTTCTCTGTGTAGTGAGTCCTCCAGAACCAGAGGCAGTATGGATGACCACGTGTTCTCTGTTTAGTGAGTCTGCCAGAACCAGAGGCAGTAGGGATGACCACGTGTTCTCTGTTTAGTGAGTCTGCCAGAACCAGAGGTAGTAGGGATGACCACGTGTCCTCTGTTTAGTGAGTCTGCTAGACCAGAGGCAGTAGGGATGACCACGTGTTCTCTGTGTAGTGAGTCTGCCAGAACCAGAGGCAGTAGGGATGACCAGGTGTTCTCTGTTTAGTGAGTCTGCCAGAACCAGAGGCAGTAGGGATGACCACGTATTCTCTGTGTAGTGAGTCTGCCAGAACCAGAGGCAGTAGGGATGACCACGTGTCCTCTGTTTAGTGAGTCTGCCAGAACCAGAGGCAGTAGGGATGACCACGTGTTCTCTGTTTAGTGAGTCTGCTAGACCAGAGGCAGTAGGGATGACCAGGTGTTCTCTGTGTAGTGAGTCTGCCAGAACCAGAGGCAGTAGGGATGACCACGTGTTCTCTGTTTAGTGAGTCCTCCAGACCAGAGGCAGTATGGATGACCAGGTGTTCTCTGTGTAGTGAGTCTGCCCGAACCAGAGGCAGTAGGGATGACCACGTGTTCTCTGTTTAGTGAGTCTGCTAGACCAGAGGCAGTAGGGATGACCACGTGTTCTCTGTTTAGTGAGTCTGCTAGACCAGAGGCAGTAGGGATGACCAGGTGTTCTCTGTTTAGTGAGTCTGCTAGACCAGAGGCAGTAGGGATGACCACGTGTCCTCTGTTTAGTGAGTCTGCTAGACCAGAGGCAGTAGGGATGACCACGTGTTCTCTGTTTAGTGAGTCTGCTAGACCAGAGGCAGTAGGGATGACCAGGTGTTCTCTGTTTAGTGAGTCTGCTAGACCAGAGGCAGTAGGGATGACCACGTGTTCTCTGTTTAGTGAGTCTGCCAGAACCAGAGGCAGTAGGGATGACCACGTGTTCTCTGTTTAGTGAGTCTGCCAGAACCAGAGGTAGTAGGGATGACCACGTGTCCTCTGTTTAGTGAGTCTGCTAGACCAGAGGCAGTAGGGATGACCACATGTTCTCTGTGTAGTGAGTCTGCCAGAACCAGAGGCAGTAGGGATGACCAGGTGTTCTCTGTTTAGTGAGTCTGCCAGAACCAGAGGCAGTAGGGATGACCACGTATTCTCTGTGTAGTGAGTCTGCCAGAACCAGAGGCAGTAGGGATGACCACGTGTCCTCTGTTTAGTGAGTCTGCCAGAACCAGAGGCAGTAGGGATGACCACGTGTCCTCTGTTTAGTGAGTCTGCCAGAACCAGAGGCAGTAGGGATGACCAGGTGTTCTCTGTTTAGTGAGTCTGCTAGACCAGAGGCAGTAGGGATGACCAGGTGTTCTCTGTTTAGTGAGTCTGCTAGACCAGAGGCAGTAGGGATGACCACGTGTTCTCTGTTTAGTGAGTCCTCCAGACCAGAGGCAGTAGGGATGACCACGTGTTCTCTGTTTAGTGAGTCTGCCAGAACCAGAGGCAGTAGGGATGACCAGGTGTTCTCTGTGTAGTGAGTCTGCCAGAACCAGAGGCAGTAGGGATGACCACGTGTTCTCTGTGTAGTGAGTCCTCCAGACCAGAGGCAGTAGGGATGAACACGTGTTCTCTGTTTAGTGAGTCTGCTAGACCAGAGGCAGTAGGGATGACCAGGTGTTCTCTGTTTAGTGAGTCTGCTAGACCAGAGGCAGTAGGGATGACCACGTGTCCTCTGTTTAGTGAGTCTGCTAGACCAGAGGCAGTAGGGATGACCACGTGTTCTCTGTTTAGTGAGTCTGCTAGACCAGAGGCAATAGGGATGACCAGGTGTTCTCTGTGTAGTGAGTCTGCCAGAACCAGAGGCAGTAGGGATGACCAGGTGTTCTCTGTGTAGTGAGTCCTCCAGAACCAGAGGCAGTAGGGATGACCAGGTGTTCTCTGTGTAGTGAGTCCTCCAGAACCAGAGGCAGTAGGGATGACCACGTGTTCTCTGTTTAGTGAGTCTGCTAGACCAGAGGCAGTAGGGATGACCACGTGTTCTCTGTTTAGTGAGTCTGCTAGACCAGAGGCAGTAGGGATGACCAGGTGTTCTCTGTTTAGTGAGTCTGCTAGACCAGAGGCAGTAGGGATGACCACGTGTCCTCTGTTTAGTGAGTCTGCTAGACCAGAGGCAGTAGGGATGACCACGTGTTCTCTGTTTAGTGAGTCTGCTAGACCAGAGGCAGTAGGGATGACCAGGTGTTCTCTGTTTAGTGAGTCTGCTAGACCAGAGGCAGTAGGGATGACCACGTGTCCTCTGTTTAGTGAGTCTGCTAGACCAGAGGCAGTAGGGATGACCACGTGTTCTCTGTTTAGTGAGTCTGCTAGACCAGAGGCAGTAGGGATGACCAGGTGTTCTCTGTTTAGTGAGTCTGCCAGAACCAGAGCCAGTAGGGATGACCACGTGTTCTCTGTTTAGTGAGTCCTCCAGAACCAGAGGCAGTAGGGATGACCACGTGTTCTCTGTTTAGTGAGTCCTCCAGAACCAGAGGCAGTAGGGATGACCACGTGTTCTCTGTTTAGTGAGTCCTCCAAACCAGAGGCAGTATGGATGACCAGGTGTTCTCTGTGTAGTGAGTCTGCCCGAACCAGAGGCAGTAGGGATGACCACGTGTTCTCTGTTTAGTGAGTCTGCTAGACCAGAGGCAGTAGGGATGACCACGTGTTCTCTGTTTAGTGAGTCTGCTAGACCAGAGGCAGTAGGGATGACCAGGTGTTCTCTGTTTAGTGAGTCTGCTAGACCAGAGGCATTAGGGATGACCACGTGTCCTCTGTTTAGTGAGTCTGCTAGACCAGAGGCAGTAGGGATGACCACGTGTTCTCTGTTTAGTGAGTCTGCTAGACCAGAGGCAGTAGGGATGACCAGGTGTTCTCTGTTTAGTGAGTCTGCTAGACCAGAGGCAGTAGGGATGACCACGTGTCCTCTGTTTAGTGAGTCTGCTAGACCAGAGGCAGTAGGGATGACCACGTGTTCTCTGTTTAGTGAGTCTGCTAGACCAGAGGCAGTAGGGATGACCACGTGTTCTCTGTGTAGTGAGTCTGCCAGAACCAGAGGCAGTAGGGATGACCAGGTGTTCTCTGTTTAGTGAGTCTGCCAGAACCAGAGGCAGTAGGGATGACCACGTATTCTCTGTGTAGTGAGTCTGCCAGAACCAGAGGCAGTAGGGATGACCACGTGTCCTCTGTTTAGTGAGTCTGCCAGAACCAGAGGCAGTAGGGATGACCACGTGTCCTCTGTTTAGTGAGTCTGCCAGAACCAGAGGCAGTAGGGATGACCAGGTGTTCTCTGTTTAGTGAGTCTGCTAGACCAGAGGCAGTAGGGATGACCAGGTGTTCTCTGTTTAGTGAGTCTGCTAGACCAGAGGCAGTAGGGATGACCACGTGTTCTCTGTTTAGTGAGTCCTCCAGACCAGAGGCAGTAGGGATGACCACGTGTTCTCTGTTTAGTGAGTCTGCCAGAACCAGAGGCAGTAGGGATGACCAGGTGTTCTCTGTGTAGTGAGTCTGCCAGAACCAGAGGCAGTAGGGATGACCACGTGTTCTCTGTGTAGTGAGTCCTCCAGACCAGAGGCAGTAGGGATGACCACGTGTTCTCTGTTTAGTGAGTCTGCTAGACCAGAGGCAGTAGGGATGACCAGGTGTTCTCTGTTTAGTGAGTCTGCCAGAACCAGAGGCAGTAGGGATGACCAGGTGTTCTCTGTTTAGTGAGTCTGCTAGACCAGAGGCAGTAGGGATGACCACGTGTCCTCTGTTTAGTGAGTCTGCTAGACCAGAGGCAGTAGGGATGACCACGTGTTCTCTGTTTAGTGAGTCTGCTAGACCAGAGGCAATAGGGATGACCAGGTGTTCTCTGTGTAGTGAGTCTGCCAGAACCAGAGGCAGTAGGGATGACCAGGTGTTCTCTGTGTAGTGAGTCCTCCAGAACCAGAGGCAGTAGGGATGACCAGGTGTTCTCTGTGTAGTGAGTCCTCCAGAACCAGAGGCAGTAGGGATGACCACGTGTTCTCTGTTTAGTGAGTCTGCTAGACCAGAGGCAGTATGGATGACCAGGTGTTCTCTGTGTAGTGAGTCTGCTAGACCAGAGGCAGTAGGGATGACCAGGTGTTCTCTGTTTAGTGAGTCTGCCAGAACCAGAGGCAGTAGGGATGACCACGTGTTCTCTGTGTAGTGAGTCCTCCAGACCAGAGGCAGTAGGGATGACCACGTGTTCTCTGTTTAGTGAGTCCTCCAGACCAGAGGCAGTAGGGATGACCACGTGTTCTCTGTTTAGTGAATCTGCTAGACCAGAGGCAGTAGGGATGACCACGTGTTCTCTGTGTAGTGAGTCTGCTAGACCAGAGGCAGTAGGGATGACCATGTGTTCTCTGTCTAGTGAGTCTGCTAGACCAGAGGCAGTAGGGATGACCATGTGTTCTCTGTTTAGTGAGTCTGCTAGAACCAGAGGCAGTAGGGATGACCACGTGTTCTCTGTGTAGTGAGTCTGCCAGAACCAGAGGCAGTAGGGATGACCACGTGTTCGCTGTTTAGTGAGTCTGCCAGAACCAGAGGCAGTAGGGATGACCACGTGTTCTCTGTTTAGTGAGTCTGCTAGACCAGAGGCAGTAGGGATGACCACGTGTTCTCTGTTTAGTGAGTCTGCTAGACCAGAGGCAGAAGGGATGACCAGGTGTTCTCTGTTTAGTGAGTCTGCTAGACCAGAGGCAGTAGGGATGACCACGTGTCCTCTGTTTAGTGAGTCTGCTAGACCAGAGGCAGTAGGGATGACCACGTGTTCTCTGTTTAGTGAGTCTGCTAGACCAGAGGCAGTAGGGATGACCAGGTGTTCTCTGTTTAGTGAGTCTGCTAGACCAGAGGCAGTAGGGATGACCACGTGTCCTCTGTTTAGTGAGTCTGCTAGACCAGAGGCAGTAGGGATGACCACGTGTTCTCTGTTTAGTGAGTCTGCTAGACCAGAGGCAGTAGGGATGACCAGGTGTTCTCTGTTTAGTGAGTCTGCCAGAACCAGAGCCAGTAGGGATGACCACGTGTTCTCTGTTTAGTGAGTCCTCCAGAACCAGAGGCAGTATGGATGACCACGTGTTCTCTGTGTAGTGAGTCCTCCAGAACCAGAGGCAGTATGGATGACCACGTGTTCTCTGTTTAGTGAGTCTGCCAGAACCAGAGGCAGTAGGGATGACCACGTGTTCTCTGTTTAGTGAGTCTGCCAGAACCAGAGGTAGTAGGGATGACCACGTGTCCTCTGTTTAGTGAGTCTGCTAGACCAGAGGCAGTAGGGATGACCACGTGTTCTCTGTGTAGTGAGTCTGCCAGAACCAGAGGCAGTAGGGATGACCAGGTGTTCTCTGTTTAGTGAGTCTGCCAGAACCAGAGGCAGTAGGGATGACCACGTATTCTCTGTGTAGTGAGTCTGCCAGAACCAGAGGCAGTAGGGATGACCACGTGTCCTCTGTTTAGTGAGTCTGCCAGAACCAGAGGCAGTAGGGATGACCACGTGTCCTCTGTGTAGTGAGTCCGCCAGAACCAGAGGCAGTAGGGATGACCACGTGTCCTCTGTTTAGTGAGTCTGCCAGAACCAGAGGCAGTAGGGATGACCACGTGTTCCTTGTGTAGTGAGTCTGCCAGAACCAGAGGCAGTAGGGATGACCACGTGTTCTCTGTTTAGTGAGTCTGCTAGACCAGAGGCAGTAGGGATGACCACGTGTTCTCTGTTTAGTGAGTCCTCCAGAACCAGAGGCAGTAGGGATGACCAGGTGTTCTCTGTTTAGTGAGTCCTCCAGAACCAGAGGCAGTAGGGATGACCAGGTGTTCTCTGTTTAGTGAGTCCTCCAGAACCAGAGGCAGTAGGGATGACCAGGTGTTCTCTGTTTAGTGAGTCTGCCAGAACCAGAGGCAGTAGGGATGACCACGTGTTCTCTGTTTAGTGAGTCTGCCAGAACCAGAGGCAGTAGGGATGACCACGTGTTCTCTGTGTAGTGAGTCTGCTAGACCAGAGGCAGTAGGGATGACCACGTGTTCTCTGTTTAGTGAGTCTGCCAGAACCAGAGGCAGTAGGGATGACCACGTGTTCTCTGTTTAGTGAGTCTGCTAGACCAGAGGCAGTATGGATGACCACGTGTTCTCTGTTTAGTGAGTCTGCCAGAACCAGAGGCAGTAGGGATGACCACGTGTTCTCTGTGTAGTGAGTCTGCCAGAACCAGAGGCAGTAGGGATGACCATGTGTTCTCTGTGTAGTGAGTCTGCTAGACCAGAGGCAGTAGGGATGACCACGTGTTCTCTGTGTAGTGAGTCTGCCAGACCAGAGGCAGTAGGGATGACCACGTGTTCTCTGTTTAGTGAGTCTGCTAGACCAGAGGCAGTAGGGATGACCACATGTTCTCTGTTTAGTGAGTCTGCTAGACCAGAGGCAGTAGGGATGACCACGTGTTCTCTGTTTAGTGAGTCTGCTAGACCAGAGGCAGTAGGGATGACCACATGTTCTCTGTTTAGTGAGTCTGCTAGACCAGAGGCAGTAGGGATGACCAGGTGTTCTCTGTGTAGTGAGTCTGCTAGACCAGAGGCAGTAGGGATGACCAGGTGTTCTCTGTTTAGTGAGTCTGCTAGACCAGAGGCAGTAGGGATGACCACGTGTTCTCTGTTTAGTGAGTCTGCCAGAACCAGAGGCAGTAGGGATGACCACGTGTTCTCTGTGTAGTGAGTCTGCCAGACCAGAGGCAGTAGGGATGACCACGTGTTCTCTGTTTAGTGAGTCTGCTAGACCAGAGGCAGTAGGGATGACCAGGTGTTCTCTGTGTAGTGAGTCTGCCAGAACCAGAGGCAGTAGGGATGACCACGTGTTCTCTGTTTAGTGAGTCTGCTAGACCAGAGGCAGTAGGGATGACCACGTGTTCTCTGTTTAGTGAGTCTGCCAGAACCAGAGGTAGTAGGGATGACCACGTGTCCTCTGTTTAGTGAGTCTGCTAGACCAGAGGCAGTAGGGATGACCACGTGTTCTCTGTGTAGTGAGTCTGCCAGAACCAGAGGCAGTAGGGATGACCAGGTGTTCTCTGTTTAGTGAGTCTGCCTGAACCAGAGGCAGTAGGGATGACCACGTGTTCTCTGTGTAGTGAGTCCGCCAGAACCAGAGGCAGTAGGGATGACCACGTGTCCTCTGTTTAGTGAGTCTGCCAGAACCAGAGGCAGTAGGGATGACCACGTGTTCCTTGTGTAGTGAGTCTGCCAGAACCAGAGGCAGTAGGGATGACCACGTGTTCTCTGTGTAGTGAGTCTGCCAGAACCAGAGGCAGTAGGGATGACCATGTGTTCTCTGTGTAGTGAGTCTGCTAGACCAGAGGCAGTAGGGATGACCACGTGTTCTCTGTGTAGTGAGTCTGCCAGACCAGAGGCAGTAGGGATGACCACGTGTTCTCTGTTTAGTGAGTCTGCTAGACCAGAGGCAGTAGGGATGACCACATGTTCTCTGTTTAGTGAGTCTGCTAGACCAGAGGCAGTAGGGATGACCACGTGTTCTCTGTTTAGTGAGTCTGCTAGACCAGAGGCAGTAGGGATGACCACGTGTTCTCTGTTTAGTGAGTCTGCTAGACCAGAGGCAGTAGGGATGACCAGGTGTTCTCTGTTTAGTGAGTCTACTAGACCAGAGGCAGTAGGAATGACCACGTGTCCTCTGTTTAGTGAGTCTGCTAGACCAGAGGCAGTAGGGATGACCACGTGTTCTCTGTTTAGTGAGTCTGCTAGACCAGAGGCAGTAGGGATGACCAGGTGTTCTCTGTTTAGTGAGTCTGCCAGAACCAGAGCCAGTAGGGATGACCACGTGTTCTCTGTTTAGTGAGTCCTCCAGAACCAGAGGCAGTATGGATGACCACGTGTTCTCTGTGTAGTGAGTCCTCCAGAACCAGAGGCAGTATGGATGACCACGTGTTCTCTGTTTAGTGAGTCTGCCAGAACCAGAGGCAGTAGGGATGACCACGTGTTCTCTGTTTAGTGAGTCTGCCAGAACCAGAGGCAGTAGGGATGACCACGTGTCCTCTGTTTAGTGAGTCTGCTAGACCAGAGGCAGTAGGGATGACCACGTGTTCTCTGTGTAGTGAGTCTGCCAGAACCAGAGGCAGTAGGGATGACCAGGTGTTCTCTGTTTAGTGAGTCTGCTAGACCAGAGGCAGTAGGGATGACCACGTGTTCTCTGTGTAGTGAGTCTGCCAGAACCAGAGGCAGTAGGGATGACCACGTGTCCTCTGTTTAGTGAGTCTGCCAGAACCAGAGGCAGTAGGGATGACCACGTGTTCCTTGTGTAGTGAGTCTGCCAGAACCAGAGGCAGTAGGGATGACCAAGTGTTCTCTGTTTAGTGAGTCTGCTAGACCAGAGGCAGTAGGGATGACCACGTGTTCTCTGTTTAGTGAGTCCTCCAGAACCAGAGGCAGTAGGGATGACCAGGTGTTCTCTGTTTAGTGAGTCCTCCAGAACCAGAGGCAGTAGGGATGACCAGGTGTTCTCTGTTTAGTGAGTCCTCCAGAACCAGAGGCAGTAGGGATGACCAGGTGTTCTCTGTTTAGTGAGTCTGCCAGAACCAGAGGCAGTAGGGATGACCACGTGTTCTCTGTTTAGTGAGTCTGCCAGAACTAGAGGCAGTAGGGATGACCACGTGTTCTCTGTGTAGTGAGTCTGCCAGAACCAGAGGCCGTAGGGATGACCACGTGTTCTCTGTTTAGTGAGTCTGCTAGAACCAGAGGCAGTAGGGATGACCAGGTGTTCTCTGTTTAGTGAGTCTGCTAGAACCAGAGGCAGTAGGGATGACCACATGTTCTCTGTTTAGTGAGTCTGCTAGACCAGAGGCAGTAGGGATGACCACGTGTTCTCTGTTTAGTGAGTCTGCCAGAACCAGAGGCAGTAGGGATGACCACGTGTTCTCTGTTTAGTGAGTCTGCTAGACCAGAGGCAGTATGGATGACCACGTGTTCTCTGTTTAGTGAGTCTGCCAGAACCAGAGGCAGTAGGGATGACCACGTGTTCTCTGTGTAGTGAGTCTGCCAGAACCAGAGGCAGTAGGGATGACCATGTGTTCTCTGTGTAGTGAGTCTGCTAGACCAGAGGCAGTAGGGATGACCACGTGTTCTCTGTGTAGTGAGTCTGCCAGACCAGAGGCAGTAGGGATGACTACGTGTTCTCTGTTTAGTGAGTCTGCTAGACCAGAGGCAGTAGGGATGACCACATGTTCTCTATTTAGTGAGTCTGCTAGACCAGAGGCAGTAGGGATGACCACGTGTTCTCTGTTTAGTGAGTCTGCTAGACCAGAGGCAGTAGGGATGACCACATGTTCTCTGTTTAGTGAGTCTGCTAGACCAGAGGCAGTAGGGATGACCAGGTGTTCTCTGTGTAGTGAGTCTGCTAGACCAGAGGCAGTAGGGATGACCAGGTGTTCTCTGTTTAGTGAGTCTGCTAGACCAGAGGCAGTAGGGATGACCACGTGTTCTCTGTTTAGTGAGTCTGCCAGAACCAGAGGCAGTAGGGATGACCACGTGTTCTCTGTGTAGTGAGTCTGCCAGACCAGAGGCAGTAGGGATGACCAGGTGTTCTCTGTTTAGTGAGTCTGCTAGACCAGAGGCAGTAGGGATGACCACGTGTTCTCTGTTTAGTGAGTCTGCCAGAACCAGAGGCAGTAGGGATGACCACGTGTTCTCTGTTTAGTGAGTCTGCTAGACCAGAGGCAGTAGGGATGACCACGTGTTCTCTGTTTAGTGAGTCTGCCAGAACCAGAGGCAGTAGGGATGACCAGGTGTTCTCTGTTTAGTGAGTCTGCTAGACCAGAGGCAGTAGGGATGACCACGTGTTCTCTGTTTAGTGAGTCTGCCAGAACCAGAGGCAGTATGGATGACCAGGTGTTCTCTGTTTAGTGAGTCTGCTAGACCAGAGGCAGTAGGGATGACCACGTGTTCTCTGTTTAGTGAGTCTGCTAGACCAGAGGCAGTAGGGATGACCACGTGTTCTCTGTGTAGTGAGTCTGCCAGAACCAGAGGCAGTAGGGATGACCACGTGTTCTCTGTGTAGTGAGTCTGCCAGACCAGAGGCAGTAGGGATGACCACGTGTTCTCTGTTTAGTGAGTCTGCTAGACCAGAGGCAGTAGGGATGACCACGTGTTCTCTGTTTAGTGAGTCTGCCAGAACCAGAGGCAGTAGGGATGACCACGTGTTCTCTGTTTAGTGAGTCTGCCAGAACCAGAGGCAGTATGGATGACCAGGTGTTCTCTGTTTAGTGAGTCTGCTAGACCAGAGGCAGTAGGGATGACCACGTGTTCTCTGTTTAGTGAGTCCTCCAGAACCAGAGGCAGTAGGGATGACCATGTGTTCTCTGTTTAGTGAGTCTGCCAGAACCAGAGGCAGTATGGATGACCAGGTGTTCTCTGTTTAGTGAGTCTGCCAGAACCAGAGGCAGTATGGATGACCAGGTGTTCTCTGTTTAGTGAGTCTGCTAGACCAGAGGCAGTAGGGATGACCACGTGTTCTCTGTTTAGTGAGTCTGCCAGAACCAGAGGCAGTAGGGATGACCACGTGTTCTCTGTGTAGTGAGTCTGCTAGACCAGAGGCAGTAGGGATGACCACGTGTCCTCTGTTTAGTGAGTCTGCCCGAACCAGAGGCAGTAGGGATGACCAGGTGTTCTCTGTGTAGTGAGTCTGCCAGACCAGAGGCAGTAGGGATGACCACGTGTTCTCTGTGTAGTCAGTCTGCCAGACCAGAGGCAGTAGGGATGACCGTGTGTTTAGTCAGTCTGCCAGACCAGAGGCAGTAGGGATGACCACGTGTTCTCTGTGTAGTGAGTCTGCCAGACCAGAGGCAGTAGGGATGACCAGGTGTTCTCTGTTTAGTGAGTCTGCTAGACCAGAGGCAGTAGGGATGACCACGTGTTCTCTGTGTAGTGAGTCTGCCAGACCAGAGGCAGTAGGGATGACCACGTGTTCTCTGTTTAGTGAGTCTGCCCGAACCAGAGGCAGTAGGGATGACCACGTGTTCTCTGTTTAGTGAGTCTGCCCGAACCAGAGGCAGTAGGGATGACCACGTGTTCTCTGTGTAGTGAGTCCTCCAGACCAGAGGCAGTAGGGATGACCACGTGTTCTCTGTTTAGTGAGTCTGCTAGACCAGAGGCAGTAGGGATGACCACGTGTTCTCTGTTTAGTGAGTCTGCTAGACCAGAGGCAGTAGGGATGACCACGTGTTCTCTGTGTAGTGAGTCTGCTAGACCAGAGGCAGTAGGAATGACCACGTGTTCTCTGTTTAGTGAGTCTGCTAGACCAGAGGCAGTAGGGATGACCACGTGTTCTCTGTGTAGTGAGTCTGCTAGACCAGAGGCAGTAGGGATGACCAAGTGTTCTCTGTGTAGTGAGTCTGCCAGACCAGAGGCAGTAGGGATGACCACGTGTTCTCTGTTTAGTGAGTCTGCCAGAACCAGAGGCAGTATGGATGACCACGTGTTCTCTGTTTAGTGAGTCTGCTAGACCAGAGGCAGTAGGGATGACCAGGTGTTCTCTGTTTAGTGAGTCTGCTAGACCAGAGGCAGTAGGGATGACCACGTGTTCTCTGTTTAGTGAGTCCTCCAGACCAGAGTCAGTAGGGATGACCACGTGTTCTCTGTGTAGTGAGTCCTCCAGACCAGAGGCAGTATGGATGACCACGTGTTCTCTGTTTAGTGAGTCTGCCAGAACCAGAGGCAGTAGGGATGACCAAGTGTTCTCTGTGTAGTGAGTCTGCCAGAACCAGAGGCAGTAGGGATGACCAAGTGTTCTCTGTGTAGTGAGTCCTCCAGACCAGAGGCAGTAGGGATGACCACGTGTTCTCTGTGTAGTGAGTCCTCCAGACCAGAGGCAGTAGGGATGACCACGTGTTCTCTGTTTAGTGAGTCTGCCAGACCAGAGACAGTAGGGATGACCACGTGTTCTCTGTTTAGTGAGTCTGCCAGAACCAGAGGCAGTAGGGATGACCACGTGTTCTCTGTTTAGTGAGTCCTCCAGACCAGAGGCAGTATGGATGACCACGTGTTCTCTGTTTAGTGAGTCTGCTAGACCAGAGGCAGTAGGGATGACCACGTGTTCTCTGTTTAGTGAGTCCTCCAGACCAGAGGCAGTAGGGATGACCACGTGTTCTCTGTTTAGTGAGTCTGCTAGACCAGAGGCAGTAGGGATGACCACGTGTTCTCTGTTTAGTGAGTCTGCTAGACCAGAGGCAGTAGGGATGACCACATGTTCTCTGTTTAGTGAGTCTGCTAGACCAGAGGCAGTAGGGATGACCACGTGTTCTCTGTTTAGTGAGTCTGCTAGACCAGAGGCAGTAGGGATGACCACGTGTTCTCTGTTTAGTGAGTCTGCTAGACCAGAGGCAGTAGGGATGACCACGTGTTCTCTGTTTAGTGAGTCTGCTAGACCAGAGGCAGTATGGATGACCAGGTGTTCTCTGTGTAGTGAGTCTGCTAGACCAGAGGCAGTATGGATGACCAGGTGTTCTCTGTGTAGTGAGTCTGCCAGACCAGAGGCAGTATGGATGACAACGTGTTCTCTGTTTAGTGAGTCTGCCAGACCAGAGGCAGTAGGGATGACCACGTGTTCTCTGTGTAGTGAGTCTGCTAGACCAGAGGCAGTAGGGATGACCAGGTGTTATCTGTTTAGTGAGTCCTCCAGACCAGAGGCAGTAGGGATGACCAGGTGTTATCTGTTTAGTGATTCCTCCAGCCCAGAGGCAGTAGGGATGACCAGGTGTTATCTGTTTAGTGAGTCCTCCAGATCAGAGGCAGTAGGGATGACCGTGTTCTCTGTTTAGTGAGTCTGCCAGACCAGAGGCAGTAGGGATGACCACGTGTTCTCTTGATAAGTGCTTGAATTTGACCATTTTCCTGTCCTGCTAAGCATTCAAAATGTAACGAATACTTTTGGTTTTCAGGGAAAATGTATGGAGTTAAAAAGTACAATATTTTCTTTAGGAATGTAGTGAAATAAAAGTAAAAGTTGTCAAAAATACAAATAGTAAAGTAAAGTACAGATACCACCAAAAAACTACTTAAGTAGTACTTTATATTATTTTTACTTAAGTAGTTTACACCGCTGGTGGAAAAACATCCTCTGCATCAGATGTAAAAAAACAAAAACAAGAAAGAGCCCTCTGAAGAAAGGTTTTTGAACATGCCTGAACCAAGGCACATTTGGTGGCAGCAAGCCTTGTAGACAAGGCTAAAGAGGACAGCCAGGTTAACACTCAAAATAAAAATAATATTTAAAAAATAGCCACTAACAGCCAGAGTCTTCAGAACAGCCTTAGAAGGAGGCTGAAGGTCACAGCCACATGCCTGCTCATGGCTTTGAGCAAGAAGTTGACACTCAGGAGTTAAATGGACTTGGCACGGCGAGAGTCATTGTGGGAGGTTTTGAAAAGTAAGGCAGGACATTTTTCGTTTCCTTTACCTTTACAGAAACAAGTTTGTAATCTGAATAAGTGCTTAATATTATCACATAGGCAGGAGGCCTATATATTCTCATATATGTTCTGCTGTAGCCTACATTGATTCATTTTATTTGAAGTTATATTAAGATATTGTGATATCTGCTACACTGATGTCGTGAAAATTATATGAAATTCAGGTCTTGTAAGCCCCACAGCTGAGTAGGTGTGGATATTGCAGGTGTTCTGCAGGGTCGTCTAAAGATATTGCTGTACATTGATGTCTTGAAAATGAGGCTGTAAGAAAGTCGAACTTGTGTAACTGCCCCCACAGCTATGATCAAGTATGTGGGCATACTGCAGTGACGTCTAAAATGCTTTGAATTAAATAGCAGCTTGGAGAATGTTGTCCATTTCACCACCATAGTGTACTACTAGGAGACATTTCACCATTGTAGATAGTATACTACTAGGAGATATTTCACCACCATAGATAGTATACTACTAGGAGATATTTCACCACCATAGATAGTATACTACTAGGAGATATTTCACCACAATAGATAGTATACTACTAGGAGACATTTCACCATTGTAGATAGTATACTACTAGGAGACATTTCACCACCATAGATAGCATACTACTAGGAGATATTTCACCACCATAGATAGTATACTACTAGGAGATATTTCACCACCATAGATAGTATACTACTAGGAGATATTTCACCACCATAGATAGTATACTACTAGGAGACATTTCACGACCATAGATAGTATACTACTAGGAGATATTTCACCACCATAGATAGTATACTACTAGGAGATATTTCACCACCATAGATAGTATACTACTAGGAGACATTTCACCACCATAGATAGTATACTACTAGGAGACATTTCACCACCGTAGATAGTATACTACTAGGAGACATTTCACCACCATAGATAGTATACTACTAGGAGACATTTCACCATTGTAGATAGTATACTACTAGGAGACATTTCACCACCATAGAAAGTATACTACTAGGAGACATTTCACCACCATAGATAGTATACTACTAGGAGACATTTCACCACAATAGATAGTATACTACTAGGAGACATTTCACCATTGTAGATAGTATACTACTAGGAGACATTTCACCACTATAGATAGTATACTACTAGGAGACATTTCACCACCATAGAAAGTATACTACTAGGAGACATTTCACCACCATAGATAGTATACTACTAGGAGACATTTCACCACCATAGTTAGTATACTACTAGGAGACATTTCACCACCATAGTTAGTATACTACGAGGAGACATTTCACCACCATAGAAAGTATACTACTAGGAGACATTTCACCACCATAGATAGTATACTACTAGGAGACATTTCACCATCATAGATAGTATACTACTAGGAGACATTTCACCATTGTAGATAGTATACTACTAGGAGACATTTAACCACCATAGATAGTATACTACTAGGAGACATTTCACCACCGTAGATAGTATACTACTAGGAGACATTTCACCACCATAGATAGTATACTACTAGGAGACATTTCACCACCATAGATAGTATACTACTAGGAGACATTTCACCACCATAGATAGTATACTACTAGGAGACATTTCACCATTGTAGATAGTATACTACTAGGAGACATTTCACCACCGTAGATAGTATACTACTAGGAGACATTTCACCACCATAGATAGTATACTACTAGGAGACATTTCACCACCATAGATAGTATACTACTAGGAGACATTTCACCACCGTAGATAGTATGGTGGTGACCGAGTTTGGGAAACCCTGGACTATACCAATCTATTCATACCACTACAACCTGTACTCACAGCTCTCTCTCTCCCTCTCTCTCTCTCTCTCTCTCTCTCTCTCTCTCTCTCTCTCTCTCTCTCTCTCTCTCCTCTCTCCCCCTCTCTCTCTCTCTCTCTCTCTCTCTCTCTCTCTCTCTCTCTCTCTCTCTCTCTCTCTCTCTCTCTCTCTCTCTCTATGTACTACAAAGTGGTGTTTCTCCAGAACCCCTAGACTAACCTACCTTTCATTATATTAGGCCAGTGGTACCCAACCTGGGGACTAGGACCCCGGGGGGTACTTGGCCTATCCACAGGGGGTTCTTGAGAAGGCTCATGAGACCATAGGCTTACTGGTAAAATGCACAAGAGGGGGTACTTCAGGGGTACTCCGGGCAGAGCTATTTTCAGTTGGTGATACAGTAACCGAAAAAGGTTGTGAACCATATCGTCCTGTCATCAATAACCTATTACATCAATAGCCTATTAAATCAATAGCTTATTACATCAATAGCCTATTACATAAATAGCCTATTAAATCAATAGCCTATTACATCAATAGCCTATTACATAAATAGCCTATTAAATCAATAGCCTATTAAATCAATAGCCTATTAAATCAATAGCCTATTACATAAATAGCCTATTAAATCAATAGCCTATTAAATCAATAGCCTATTAAATCAATAGCCTATTACATAAATAGCCTATTAAATCAATAGCCTATTAAATCAATAGCCTATTACATAAATAGCCTATTAAATCAATAGCCTATTAAATCAATAGCCTATTACATCAATAGCCTATTAAATCAATAGCCTATTCATACAAAATTATTCTTACTGATTTACCAGTATATGGATGTTCAATTTACATGTGTTTGTACGGGCATAGAACTGTCAGATCATTGACTTGGCTGATTATCGATTGATAGGTCCTATTCCAGATGCTGTTATTCATCCTATTAGCATCAACACATGTCAATTTACACTTACCACCGGCGGAAACGGACACCGTAAGCGAGCCCAACACGAGCAGTGGCAGTGCCGCCGCAGAGAAGCCTTGTTTCCCCATCCTTCAAGCAATTTTTTACATCCTGCTTGGCCAACCGAACATCCCATTTACTCGTGATAACCGGACCGACACCTCGGCCAGTGGGTTGTTCAGCAGTCACCGCGCTAAGATCCTTTCCTCCCCCCGCTCTCCGTTCCTTGTTCTCATTAGAAATCGGTTACTGGCGGTGTAGCCTGAACTTGGTCGTTGGTTGTTGCCGCAGAAACGCAACACCAGCGGTTTCAGCACCTGGGACAGGTCTGCGCGCTGCTTACGGTGGGGCACGGTCGGCACAGTCACTTGTTAGATGAACACACACCAACAACAAAAAAAGGTCTCATTTTGAAACGATTACCTCAGTAACGGGACAATTCCGTTGTCCTAAAATTCGTTACCACTGTTTGCTACCCTGTTTAACAAACGTTAGGCTATAGTATAAACAGTCGTTTAGGTTATTTTTCTCTTGTTGCCATCTTTTCCGAGGTGCGCTGGCTGAGGCTGCACTGAGAGCTCCAGGGTTGCAGAATTAAACGTTCTGCTACCGTCAGATGGCCAAAAACCCACCCCTCTCATCCATATCTTTCTCTCTGTTTTTGTTTTCGTCTCTCTCTCTCTCGCTCTCTCCCTCTGTCTCTCTCTCTCTCTCTCGCTCTCTCTCTCTCTCTTTCTCGCTCTCTCTCTCTCTCGCTCTCTCTCTCTCTCTCTCTCTCTGTCTCTCTCTCTCTCTCTCTCTCTCTCTCTCTCTGTCTCTCGCTCTCTCTCTGTCTCTCTCTCTCGCTCTCGCTCTCTCTCTCTCTCTGTCTCTCTCTCTCGCTCTCTCTCTCTCTTTCTCGCTCTCTCTCTCTGAGAGGGTAGTCCCAGAAGGGAACTGAGATGTGGAGCGCTTCCCGCTCTTCTAAACACTGCGCTCGATTGTGTCTCTTTCTAATCTTTATCCAGAGATTATTAATAAAACGACACTCACCAATTCATACTTATTTCAAATGATTCATACTTACTTCAAATGATTCATTCTTACTTCAAATGATTCATAATTATTTCAAATGATTCATACTTATTTCATATGATTCATGTATTTTTGAGACACTCATTGACTCATGTATTGTAGTTAAGGGCAAATGAACTGAGTGCACTTAGAGAGTAGAGATTAAAATATTGTTTGTACGGTGGACGGCCACACACACACACACACACACACACACACATACATACATACATACATACATACATACATACATACATACATACATACATACATACATACATACATACATACATACATACATACATACATACATATATATATATATACACACACATTTGGGCCACCATCTAGTTGATGATGCAGCCAACCTCACCCCCCCCCCCCCCCGCCCCGCCCCGCCCCGTCTGTCTGTTTTGATGTGGTCTGTCAGTCTGTCTGTTTTGATGTGGTCTGTCTGTCTATCTGTTTAGATGTGGTCTGTCTGTCTGTCTGTCTGTCTGTCTGTCTGTCTGTCTGTCTGTCTGTCTGTCTGTCTGTCTGTCTGTCTGTCTGTCTAGATGTGCCAGCGCTACTACAATGCTTCTATAGAATGGAGTGTTCATCTGTACTGCAATGTTTCTATAGAATGGAGTGTTCATTTGTACTGCAATGCTTCTATAGAATGGAGTGTTCATTTGTACAATGCCTCTATAGAATGGAGTGTTCATTTGTACTGCAATGCCTCTATAGAATGGAGTTTTCATTTGTACTACAATGCTTCTATAGAATGGAGTGTTCATTTGTACTACAATGCTTCTATAGAATGGAGTGTTCATTTCTACTTCAACGCTTCTATAGAATGGAGTGTTCATTTGTACTACAACGTTTCTATAGAATGGAGTGTTCATTTGTGCTACAATGCTTCTATAGAATGGAGCCTTCATTTGTACTACAATGTTTCTATAGAATGGAGTGTTCATTTGTGCTACAATGCTTCTATAGAATGCAGTCTTCATTTGTACTACAATGCTTCTATAGAATGGAGTGTTCATTGGTACTACAACGCTTCTATAGAATGGAGTGTTCATTTGTACTACAACGCTTCTATAGAATGGAGTGTTCATCTGTACTGCAATGCTTCTATAGAATGGAGTATTCATCTGTACTGCAATGTTTCAATAGAATGGAGTGTTCATTTGTACTACAATGCCTCTATAGAATGGAGTGTTAATTTGTGCTACAATGCTTCTATAGAATGGAGTCTTCATTTGTGCTACAATGCCTCTATAGAATGGAGTGTTAATTTGTGCTACAATGCTTCTATAGAATGGAGTATTCATTTGTGCTACAATGCTTCTATAGAATGGAGTGTTCATTTGTGCTACAATGCTTCTATAGAATGGAGTGTTCATTTGTGCTACAATGCTTCTATAGAATGGAGTGTTCATTTGTGCTACAATGCTTCTATAGAATGGAGTGTTCATCTGTACTGCAATGCTTCTATAGAATGGAGTGTTCATCTGTACTGCAATGCTTCTATAGAATGGAGTATTCATCTGTACTGCAATGTTTCAATAGAATGGAGTGTTCATTTGTACTACAATGCCTCTATAGAATGGAGTGTTCATTTGTGCTACAATGCTTCTATAGAATGGAGTGTTCATTTGTGCTACAATGCTTTTATAGAATGGAGTGTTCATTTGTGCTACAATGCTTCTATAGAATGGTGTTAATCTGGGTAGTCCTATCCCAGGTCAGAAACGGTGATGTACCAAAAATATTGCAACATCAAATTGTTTTCTAATGTGCTCTTTTGTTCATAAAAAAAAAAGCTGACACGTTTTCGACCTCAATCGTTCTTTTTTTCAAAGCTTGCAAGAACTGGACATGAAAGCAATAACTGGGCACGATTGAGGTGGAAATGCTGCTTGGCTTCATTAAAATGTAATGAAAGAAGTATACTTGAAAGCAAGTACCTTGCAGAGTTCTCAGATCAGTATAGAAGAGTCCAACCTCCAAATCGGATCGTTAAGCCGTTCCCATGGTGTTGAGTTCAACGTTCATTTTCCAGCCCCATTATGTGTGTGTGTGTGTGCATGTATGTGTGTTTTTGTGTGTGATTGTGCGTGCGTATGTGTGTGTGTGTGTGTGTGTGAGAACATGCGAGCGAGAGCAACAGAGTGAGAGAGCGAGAGCGGCAGAGAGTTGGGGGTTCAGATAGACGGGATGTAATAAAGGCTCTGGTACCACAAATTCAAAGTCCATTGGCGGTGAAATTAAATACCGCAGAGTCTGTGTGTAGTGTACTATAAAAAAATCCCCATCGACTGGATGAGTCACCATTTATAGTTTGATGTAAATCAATCAAATGTATTTATAAAGCCCTTCTTACATCAGCTGATGTCACAAAGTGCTGTACAGAAACCCAGCCTACAACCCCAAACAGCAAGCAATGCAGGTGTAGAAGCACGGTGGCTAGGAAAAACTCCCTAGAAAGGCTGGAACCTAGGAAGAAACCTAGAGAGGAACCAGGCTATGAGGGGTGGACAGTCCTCTTCTGGCTGTGCCGGGTGGAGATTATAACAGAACATGGCCAAGATGTTCAAATGTTCATAGATGACCAGCAGGGTCAAATAATAATAATCACAGTGGTTGTAGAGGGTGCAACAGGTCAGCACCTCAGGAATAAATGTCAGTTGGCTTTTCATAGAGTATCTCTTCATTAAGAGTATCTCTACCGCTCCTGCTGTCTCTAGAGAGTTGAAAACAGCAGGTCTGGGACAGGTAGCACGTCCGGTGAACAGGTCACGGTTCCATAGCCGCAGGCAGAACAGTTGAAACTGGAGCAGCAGCACAACCAGGTGGACTGGGGACAGCGAGGAGTCATCAGGCCAGGTAGTCCTGAGGCATGATCCTAGGTCTCAGGTCCTCCGAAAGAGTGAGTGAGAGTGAGTGAGAGAGTGAGAGAGTGAGTGAGTGAGTGAGTGAGTGAGTGAGTGAGTGAGTGAGTGAGTGAGTGAGTGAGTGAGTGAGTGAGTGAGTGAGTGAGTGAGTGAGTGAGTGAGTGAGTGAGTGAGTGAGTGAGTGAGTGAGTGAGTGAGTGAGTGAGTGAGTGAGTGAGTGAGTGAGAGAGAGAGAGAGAGAGAGAGAGAGAGAGAGAGAGAGAGAGAGAGAGAGAGAGAGAGAGAGAGAGAGAGAGAGAGAGAGAGAGAGAGAGAGAGAGAGAGAGAGAGAGAGAGAGAGAGAGAGAGAGAGAGAGAGAGAGAGAGAGAGAGAGAGAGAGAGAGAGAGAGAGAGAGAGAGAGAGAGAGCATACTTAAACTTAAAGACAGGAGAAATACTCCAGATATAACAGACTGACCCTAGCCCCCCGACACATAAACTATTGCAGCACAAATACTGGAGGCTGAGACAGGAGGGGTCGGGAGACACTGTGGCCCCGTTCTAGTGAGAGGATGAGTGAGGGGATGAGTGAGGGGGTGAGTGAGTGAGAGGATGAGTGAGGGGGTGAGAGGGTGAGTGAGGGGATGAGTGAGGGGATGAGTGAGGGGGTGAATGAGGGGGTGAATGACTCTTAACAGCATAGCGTGCAATCACAACAGCAAGATTAGTGACCTGTTGCCACAAGAAAAGGGCAACCTGTGAAAATCAAACACCATTGTGGCTCAGGTCCTCCGAGAGAGAGAAAGAAAGAGAGAAAGAGAGAATTAGAGAGAGCATACTTAAATTCACATAGGACACCGGATAAGACACGAGAAGTACTCCAGATATAACAAACTGACCCTAGCCCCCCGACACATAAACTAATGCAGAATAAATACTGGAGGCTGAGACAGGAGGGGTCAGGAGACACTGTGGCCACATCCGATGATACCCCCGGACAGGGCCAAACAGGAAGGATATAACCCCACCCACTTTGCCAAAGCACAGCCCCCACACCAATAGAGGGATATCTTCAACCACCAACTTACCATCCTGAGACAAGGCCGAGTATAGCCCACAAAGATCTCCGCCACGGCACAACCCAAGGGGGGGGCGCCAACCCAGACAAGAAGATCACGTCAGTGACTCAACCCACTCAAGTGACGCACCCCTCCTAGGGACGGCATGAAAGAGCACCAGTAAGCCAGTGACTCAGCCCCTGTAATAGGGTTAGAGGCAGAGAATCCCAGTGGAGAGAGGGGAACCGGCCAGGCAGAGACAGCAAGGGCGGTTCGTTGCCCCAGAGCCTTTCCGTCCACATTCACACTCCTGGGCCAGACTACACTCAATCATATGACCCACTGAAGAGATGAGTCTTCAATAAAGGTTTAAAGGTCGAGTCCGAGTCTGCGTCTGCGTCTCTCACATGGGTAGGCAGACCATTCCATAAAAATGGAGCTCTATAGGAGAAAGCCCTGCCTCCAGCTGTTTGCTTAGAAATTCTAGGGACAATTAGGAGGCCTGCGTCTTGTGACCGTAGCGTACGTGTAGGTACGTACGGCAGGACCAAATCGGAAAGATAGGTAGAAGCAAGCCCATGTAATGCTTTGTAGGTTAGCAGTAAAACCTTGAAATCAGCCCTTGCCTTAACAGGAAGCCAGTGTAGGGAGGCTAGCACTGGAGTAATATCATCAAATTTTTGGGTTCTAGTCAGGATTCTAGCAGCCGTATTTAGCACTAACTGAAGTTTATTTAGTGCTTTATCCGGGTAGCCGGAAAGTAGAGCATTGCAGTAGTCTAACCTAGAAGTAACAAAAGCATGGAATAATTTTTCTGCATAATCTTTGGACAGAAAGTTTCTGATTTTTGCAATGTTATGTAGATGGAAAAAAGCTGTCCTTGAAACAGTCTTGATATGTTCGTCAAAAGAGAGATCAGGGTCCAGAGTAACGCCGAGGTCCTTCACAGTTTTATTTGAGACGACTTTACAACCATCAAGATTAATTGTCAGATTCAACAGAAGAGCTCTTTGTTTCTTGGGACCTAGAACAAGCATCTCTGTTTTGTCCGAGTTTAAAAGTAGAACGTTTTCAGCCATCCACTTCCTTATGTCTGAAACACAGGCTTCTAGCGAGGGCAATTTTGGGGCTTCACCGTGTTTCTTTGAAATGTACAGCTGTGTGTCATCCGCATAGCAGTGAAAGTTAACATTTATGTTTTCGAATGACATCCCCAAGAGGTAAATTATATAGTGAAAACAATAGTGGTCCTAAAACGGAACCTTGAGGAACACCGAAATGTACAGTTGATTTGTCAGAGGACAAACCATCCACAGAGACAAACTGATATCTTTCCGACAGATAAGATCTAAACTAGGCCAGAACTTGTCCGTGTAGATCAATTTGGGTTTCCAATCTCTCCAAAAGAATGTGGTGATCGATGGTATCGAAGGCAACACTAAGGTCTAGGAGCACGAGGACAGATGCAGAGCCTCGGTCTGACGCCATTAAAAGGTAATTTACCACCTTCACAAGTGCAGTCTCAGTGCTATGATGGGGTCTAAAACCAGACTGAAACATTTCGTATACATTGTTTGTCTTCAGGAAGGCAGTGAGTTGCTGCGCAACAGCTTTTTCAAAAGAAATTGAGAGGAATGGAAGATTCGATATAGGCCGATAGTTTTTTATATTTTCTGGGTCAAGGTTTGGCTTTTTCAAGAGAGGCTTTATTACTGCCACTTTTAGTGAGTTTGGTACACATCCGGTGGATAGAGAGCCGTTTATTATGTTCAACATAGGAGGGCCAAGCACAGGAAGCAACTCTTTCAGTAGTTTAGTTGGAATAGGGTCCAGTATGCAGCTTGAAGGTTTAGAGGCCATGATTATTTTCATCATTGTGTCAAGAAATATAGTACTACAACACTTGAGTGTCTCTCTTGATCCTGGCAGATTTGTGCAGACTCAGGACAGCTGAGCTTTGGAGGAATACGCAGATTTAAAGAGGAGTCCGTAATTTGCTTTCTAATGATCATGATCTTTTCCTCAAAGAAGTTCATGAATTTATTATTGCTGAAGTGAAAGCCATCCTCACTTGGGGAATGCTGCTTTTTAGTTAGCTTTGCGACAGTATCAAAATGAAATTTCGGATTGTTCTTATTTTCCTCAATTAACCTGTTTGGCGTGCAAGCCCGACGTCGGTACACTTATGACAACAGCCACTTCAAGTGCAGGGCGCGAAATTCAAAAGATATTTTTTTTAAATATTTAACTTTCACACATTAACAAGTCCAATACAGCATATGAAAGGTACACATCTCGTGAATCCAGCCAACATGTCCGATTTTTAAAATGTTTTACAGGGAAGACAAAATATGTAAATCTATTAGCTAACCACGTTAGCAAAAGACTCCACTTTTATTACTCCATCAGTTTTTGACTCCATCAGTAGCTATCACAAATTCGGCCAAATAAAGATATAAATAGCCACTAACCAAGAAACAACCTCATCAGATGACAGTCTGATAACATATTTATTGTATAGCATATGTTTTTTTTCGAAAAATGTGCATATTTCAGGTATAAATCATAGTTTACATTGCAGCTACATTCAGAAATTGCACCGAAAGCAGCCATAATATTTACAGACACCAACGTCAAATACCTAATTACTCATCATAAAACATTTCTGAAAAATACATAGTGTACAGCAAATGAAAGACAGGCATCTTGTGATGCCAGACAATATTTCCGATTTATTAAGTGTTTTACAGCGAAAACAAAATGTAGCGTTATATTAGCTTAGCACAATAGCCAGAAACACTTGGGCGCCGGCGACTACGACAGATATATGAAACAACATCATAAAATGGGTCTTACTTTTGCTGATCTTTCATCAGAATGTTGAACAAGGTGTCCTTTGTCCAGATGAGTCGTTGTTTGGATTCAGAATGGCAACTTTCTCTCTCCATTTAGCAAGCGCGCTAGCCGGGTTGCACGGATCTCTCCATGTAAACAAACGGAAGAGAACGGAACACGGCAAAACTCCCAAAAAAATTTCAATAATCTGATGAAACTATATTGAAAAAACATACTTTACGATGATATGGTGACATGTATCAAATAAAATCAAAGCCGGAAATAATAGTCGCCTATAACGTCAGCAAAACAAAAGGCAACCCCACTGTCCAAATCGCGTTCTTCAGAGTACCGGAAATGGGGTACACGTCATTCCAAGAGGATTTATTCCATCCCAGATCGAGATAATCACCTCATTTCTTCTCTCACAGCCTTCTTGACACCCAGAGGAAGGTGTATGACGTGCATGTATACTAATAGCTCTTGTGCCCATTTATAGGCAGGAAGAGGAAGAGAGCATCGATTTCAGACTTTGAACTTCCGGGTCAGGAAAAGTGCTGCAGAATGAGTTCTGTTTCACTCAGAGAAATAATTCAAACGGTTTTAGAAACTAGAGAGTGTTTTCTATCCAATAGTAATAATAATATGCATATTGTACGAGCAAGAATTGAGTACGAGGCCGTTTGAAATGGATACATTTTATCAGGCTACTCAATACTGCCCCTTGCAGCCATAAGAAGTTAAGTTGGAAAAATAGGATGATCGAGCAGCAGTGAGGGCTCTTCGATACTGCACGGTACTGTTTTTCCAAGCTAGTCGGAAGACTTCCAGTTTGGTGTGGCGCCATTTCCGTTCCAATTTTCTGGAAGCTTGCTTCAGAGCTCGGGTATTTTCTGTATACCAGGGAGCTAGTTTCTTATGACAAATGTTTTTAGTTTTTAAGGGTGCAACTGCATCTAGGGTATTGCGCAAGGTTAAATTGAGTTCCTCAGTTAGGTGGTTAACTGATTTTTGTCCTCTGACGTCCTTGGGTAGGCAGAAGGAGTCTGGAAGGGCATCAAGGAATCTTTGTGTTGTCTGAGAATTTATAGCACGACTTTTGATGCTCCTTGGTTGGGGTCTGAGCACATTATTTGTTGCGATTGCAAACATAATAAAATGGTTGTCCGATAGTCCAGGATTATGAGGAAATACATTAATATCCAAATATTTATTCCATGGGACAAAACTAGGTCCAGAGTATGACTGTGGCAGTGAGTAGGTCCAGAGACATGTTGGACAAAACCCACTGAGTCGATGACGGCTCCGAAAGCCTTTTGGAGTGGGTCTGTGGACTTTTCCATGTGAATATTAAAATCACCAAAAATTAGAATATTATCTGCTATGACTACAAGGTCCGATAGGAATTCAGGGAACTCAGAGAGGAACGCTGTATATGGCCCAGGAGGCCTGTAAACAGTAGCTATAAAAAGTGATTAAGTAGGCTGCATAGATTTCATGACTAGAAGCTCAAAAGACAAAAACGTCATTTCTTTTTTTGTAAATTGAAATTTGCTATCGTAAATGTTAGCAACACCTCCGCCTTTGCGGGATGCACGATGGATATGGTCACTAGTGTAACCAGGAGGTGAGGCCTCATTTAACACAGTAAATTCATCAGGCTTAAGCCATGTTTCAGTCAGGCCAATCACATCAAGATTATGATCAGTGATTAGTTCATTGACTATAACTGCCTTTGATGTGAGGGATCTAACATTAACTAGCCCTATTTTGAGATGTGAGGTATTATCTCATCAACATAGCAGGTATTTACAGTACATGGTACTGTTAAAGCAGTGGTCACCTTTTCTGAGTCAAAATACAAGCTGAGATCAACAGCACAAACTTGTTTTTAAACCTGACTTCAGAAAAGTAAGCCTATGCAACATTAACCAATTAAAAACAGTACTGTAGCAATGAGGTTTGTGCAGCAGGCTATAGGCCCAATACATTATCACTGCATATGGGCTAAGCTTGAATTGCCCTGTCTATTTTGTTCTTCTCAGACCATTTTGAAATTATATTTTTTAAATGTAGGTACAGTTCATTCGGAAAGTATTCAGACACCTTGGTTTCTAACATATTTTTGTTACATTACAGCGTCATTCTCAAATGGATTAAATTAATACACAAAATACTCCACAATGACAAAGCGAAAACAGTTTTTTTTAGAAATGTTTGCAAACCCCCCCCCCCCCCCCCCAGAAATACCTTATTTACATCAGTATTCAGACCCTTTGCTATGAGACTCGAAATTGAGCTCAGGTGCATCCTGTTTCCATTGATCATCCTTGAGATGTTTCCACATCTTCATTGGACTCCATCTCTTGCTCACAAAGGACACGAGGGACAGGTGAAAAACAAAAGACGCTAATCAGGGAGAACGTCTGGTTTCCTGGAGTTGATAAATCAGTGGAGACTATGGTCACGGGCTGCATCCTACACCAAGCTGCAGCGCCAACCAATCATAGGGAACCTTTGAAAAAGGCATACCTGCCATCAACACTCTCGAAGAAAGTGGCAGTTGATTTATGTGGTCCGTTTCCCTCTGTTGAGTACCTGTTGGTGGACATAGATGAATACTCTAGACATCCAGAGGCAGATATTATTCAGGTATATTATATTATTCATCCAGAGGTATATTATGAGGTATATTATTCATTCCACATCAGCTCAGGGAACAAATTACAAAGTTGGATCAAATATTTTCAACCTTTGGAATTCCTGTCGAATGTAAAAGTGACAACGGGTCTCCCCCCCCTCTTCCAAAATTCAGAGTTTTCCCATTTAAAAAAATTAAATATCTAGGTTTAAACGCAGAAAGATCATGTGAATGCTGAGGCAGAGCGTTTCATGCATACTCTTAGGAAAGCCCTCAGGACAGCTCACGTGGAGCTTCCTGTGTAACTACCGCGCTACACCACACTGCTAAACATGGATGGCTCCTGCTGATGTACTGTTCGGCAGGCCAATGAGGATCAAGCTGCCTGAGCCCCCCCAATCAGGCGACCGCTGGATGAGACACCGTGGCGTGATGACGCTGAAAGAGCATGCCGACGAGACACAGCCCCTCTGCTCTGAAGGTGGGTGTCACAGTTCTCTGTCGTCAAAGAAAAGAAGGGGAAACTGTCCACTCCATTCAATCCAAGACCATAACCAGGTGATGGCTGTCAAAAAGACACATGGTCACAGCAGCTCACAACAATTATTCTGTCTTTGTTTCATTCAGTTAAGCTTGTACTCGATTGAACCAGTCCTGGGTTCAAATACTTTAGCTGGATATAATTGAGCGTGTCTGGTGCAATGAAACCAATAGAATAGTCCCAAAACTGCAAACACATCCCACTCTGGAATTCCAGGCAGGCTAAAAGATTTCAAATCATTTTTGAACCCAGTCCTTTAAAAGGACTTTCTTTTTTCGCAGTTTAGTTGCGGATTGAGGACAAGAGGCCAGGAGAGCACTCAACATTAGACTATTGAGATGCAGCTGGTGGATCTGAGTCACATCCTCCTCATTCAATCTGGTAGCACCTGTATCCCTCTGGCTGGGGCTCGCTATGCAGGTGAGAAGAGGGGAAGGGAGGGATGTCTTTTCTAAAGTGGATCTGAATGAGGTATTGGCATCAGGTGGAAAGGTTGTCCTCTTGAAAAAGAGGGAGGAAAATAAAGAGAAAGAGAGAGATAAAGGGAGAGAGGGGGAGATACAGGGACAGAGGGGGAGGTAAAGGGAGATAGAGAGAGATAAAGGGACAGAGGGGGGGTAAAGGGAGAGAGGGGGAGGTAAAGGGAGAGAGGGGGATGTCAAGGGAGAGAGGGGGAGGTAAAGTGGGGGCGAGGGGGAGGTAAAGGGAGAGAGGGGGAGGTAAAGGGAGAGAGGGGGAGAAAAAGCAGGGTGGACTTAGTAAATGATTGTGTAGGTTTGATTTCAGCTGCCTTCCGTATTCTCTCTCTCTCTCTCTCTCTCTCTCTCTCTCTCACTCACTCACTCACTCACTCACTCACTCACTCACTCACTCACTCACTCACTCACTCACTCACTCACTCACTCACTCACTCACTCACTCACTCACTCACTCACTCACTCACAGGACAAGGTACAGTATATCAGCTCAGTGCTGAGGGTGCATTCCCCAACATTACATAGCTAGAGGAGAAGTCAATAATGTGTGTGAAACACACACACACACACACACACACACACACACACACACACACACACACACACACACACACACACACACACACACACACACACACACACACATGAATGCCAGCATCTGAAGTTGGTCCCACAGTTTGATCTGCAGTTGGCTAGTTACCCAGCGGTGGAAAAAGTACCCAATGGTCATACTTGAGTAAAAGTAATGATACTTTAATAGAAAATGAGTCCAGTGAAAGTCACCCAGTAAAATGCTACTTAGTTAGTCTAAAAGTATTTGGTTTTAAATATCCTTAAGTATCATAAGTACAAATATAAATAATTTCATATTCATGATATTATGCAAATCAGACGGCACAATGTTCTTCTTTTATTTATTTATTTACACATAACCTTTACACATAACCTTTACACATAACCTTTACACATAACCTTTACACATAACCTTTACACATAACCATGGCCTCCAGCACTCAGACATCATTTACAAACGGAGCATTTGTGTTTAGTGAGACCGTTAGTCCGCCAGATCAGAGGCAGTAGGAATGACCAGTGATGTTCTCTTGATAAGTGTGTGAATTGGACCATTTTCCTGTCCTGCTAAGCATTTAAAAATGTAACGAGTACTTTTGGGTGTCAGGGAAAACGTATGGAGTAAAAAGTACATGATTTTCTTCACGAATGTAGTGAAATAAAATGAAAGTTGTAAAAAATATAAAATAGTCAATTAAAGTACAGATACCTCAAAAAACGACTTAAGTAGTACTTTAAAGTATAGTGTCCTGTGATGGTCAGATGTAGATAGATGACATAGCCTTGACAGTTCCACAGGACACTGGGGATATTTCGCCCCCGACCGCCTCTCGGGAAACCTCTTTCTTAAAGGTGCAATCAGCAGTTGCTACATCCATTTGAGGAATTATAAATTCATGAAATGTATCCATTGATTGTTGAAGAATATAACTTATAAATGCCTCATGAGCTTAGTTCAACTGTCGTATCCCATCAGAACCCAAAATGTAAGCTTGTTTTACTCCAATGTTTGTAAACAAAGTAAATGTAAACAAACACTGTATAGCCTAAAAACATGGTTTAAATTGTAATGTTGATATCATGGATGGTCAGTTCTTGCATTCATAGCTCTGTCTATGAATTTGAGAGTTGTTCAATTTCTCCAGCCCCACCTCCCCCCACACATTTTACTGAAACAGTGGTGGGGATGCGCTTGTTATTGTTTTAACTGCTGATTGCCGCTTTAAAGCTAAGGATCCGGAACAGGTTCTGCGCATGTGTCCCGTCACGTTTCTCTCTCCGTCACGTTTCTCTCTCCGTCACGTTTCTCTCTTCACTCACCCTCTTCTGAAACTTGGTGATGTAGCCTATGTCTCTGACTCATATTTCTAAACGGCTGAAATAAAATCCCTGCTGTGAAGACAGTTTTGCAGCCTCTTGGCATTCTCTCAACCAGCTTCATGAGGTAGTCACCTGGAATGAATTTCCATTAACAGGTGTGCCTTGTTAAAAGTTCATTTGTGGAATTTCTTTCCTTCTTAATGCGTTTGAGCCAATCAGTTGTGTTGTGACATGGTAGGGGTGGTATACAGAAGATATCCCTATTTGGTAAAAGACCAAGTCCTTATTATGGCAAGAACAGCTCAAGTAAGCAAAGAGAAAAGACAGTCCATCAATACTATAAGACATGAAGGTCAGTCAATCCGGAAAATGTCAATAACTTTGAAAGTTTCTTCAAGTGCAGTCGCAAAAACCATCAAGCGTTATGATGAAACTGGCTCTCATGAGGACCTCATGAGAAGACCCAGAGTCACCTCTGCTGCAGAGGATAAGTTCATTAGAGTTACCAGCCTCAGAAATTACAGCCCACATAAATGCTTCACAGAGTTGAAGTAACAGACACATCTCAACATCAAATCTTCAGAGACTGCGTGAATCAGGCCTTCATGGTTGAATTTCTGTAAAGAAACCACTACTAAAGGACACCGGTATTAAGAGACTTGCTTGGGCCAAGAAACAGGAGCAATGGACATTAGACCTGTGGAAATCTGTCCTTTGGTCTGATGAGTCCAAATTTGCGATTTTTGGTTCCAACCGCCGTGTCTTTGTGAGACGCAGAGTAGGTGAACGGATGATCCCCACATGTGTGGTTCCCACCGTGAAGCACGGAGGAGGAAGTGTGATGGTGTGGGGGTGCTTTACTGGGGATTTATTAAGAATTCAAGGACAATGACCCAATACACCTCCAGGCTGTGTAAGGCGTATTTGACCAAGAAGGAGAGTGATGGAGTGCTGCATCAGATGACCTGGCCTCCACAATCACCCGACCTCAACCCAAATGAGGTTTGTGAGTGAAGCGCAGAGTGGTGTTCAGCATATGTGTGAACTCCTTCAAGACTGTTGGAAAAGCATTCCAGGTGAAGCTGGTTGAGAGAATGCCAAGAGTGTGCAAAGCTATAATCAAGGCAAAGGGTGGCTACTTTGTTGAATCTAAAACCTACTTTGATTTGTTTAACACTTTTTTGGTTACTACTTGATTCCATATGTGGTATTTCATAGTTTTGATGTCTTCACTAATATTCTACAATGTAGAAAATAGTCAAAATAATGAAAAACCCTTGAATGAGTAGGTGTGTCCAAACTGTTGACAGGTACTGTATATCTTTTTTTTTTGCTCTCTTGGGCCCCCCACAGGTCCCAGTAAGCCTTACCATTTGTCGATCTAGCCCAGTAAGCAAACTGGTTGAAAACACACACAATCACTTACAGCTGTTACAGTTACAGCTTGTACGAACTTGAACCCAGTCGCAGAGAAACACAGCAAGCAGAGGGAAGGGTAAATTCAGAGCTTTACTTAAAGTCTTGACAGAAACAAGGCAACAGCACAAGAGTGCATTAAACAACACATTAGCCCTAAGCAAGGATCCAGGCCAACAGAGGAACCTAAATAGCCAGGCAACCAGTTGAACAGAGAGGCCAAATCAAACACAGGTGAAACCAATAAGAAACAATCAGGGTAACCTGGGAACCAGAAACAAGGTAAGGGCGCCCTCTAGTGGTTACCTAAGGAAACACACTCAAAGTAAAACAGAAACTGTGACAGGACCCCTCCCTCAAGGAACGGCTCCTGACGTTCCACCAGTAGCTGAAAAGGCGACGGAAGTCCCGGATGAGTCTGGGGTCCAGAATGTCCCGAGCCGGAACCTAGGATCGCTCCTCAGTACCGTAACCCTCCCAAGGAAACACACTCAATATAAATCAGAAACTGTGACACACAATGTCTAACACACACAAAACTGGTTCAAAAATGTGGTGTAGTTTTTGTGTGAAATGATCTTTTCCAACCAGTTTTCTCCTGTCTTACACAGGTTCTGATCATTTCCGTTTGCGAAATTATTTTTATTGATGATTATCTGAAGGACAAACTGGAAAAATATATATTTCAAACATCTACATAGCGTCACCAGGGTCAAAACATGAACATCTACGTAGAGTCCCCAGGGTCAAAGTGAGCCAGCCGTGTTATCGGCTCAGATAAAGTGAAATGTGAATTTCAATTATGAGTTGTTATATTTACACACAGACACCCAGATACATATCATTACCCCTGAAAATTCCTGGGAGACTTCTCTGTATGTTTGCGTGAGTTTGTGTGTGTGTGCAGGTGTTTGTGAAAGACCGGCTACAACCATTAATCAAAATGGCATTTATGCAAAGATTATGTTGCCCCTTTGCTATTTCCTCTCGCCAAGTCAACATAAGCCCTGTTTATAGCTGCTTCTAACAGGAATCCTTCTTCCTGATCTTGTCCACATTCTGATCGTGCCCACATTTTCAGACAGGTGTAGGTGATTAAAAGACGCATTGTGATCTGATTGTGATCAGATCTTCCTGATCACCTCCGGAGGTAGTCAGACACGCACTGTGTCTTACAAATGTAGTCTGGACAGATCTGGACAATTTAAATCATCGTTATCCAGTCCTCCAAAATCATTGACAGGTGACAACAGTGGTTAATGGCACCATATTGTGTCTTAAAATGAATCATTATTATTTTGAAACAATAGCTGTCAAATTATTTGCAATCGTTTGCATACAGGGAGGGACCAGACAATCTCTGAGACACATTGTAATACCAGGTGTAGACATATTTCTGAAAATGTGGGCGCAATCAGAATGTGGACAGATAAGCAAAACGGACGCATGTTAGCGGAAGGTTTAAACAAGGCTAAAGTGGCAAAGGGCTATGAGATGTGAGTGACTTTTCATTGTTCATTGTTGCTGTGCGTGTAACAGTTAAAGGGAATCTATCCCCATTGACTACGGTATGAAGACTGAGGCTGCATCTCAATTGGCACCCTATTCCCTTGACCGTGGTCAAAAGTAGTGCACTACATAGGGAATAGGGTAAAAAGTAGTGCACTACATAGGGAATAGGGTCAAAAGAAGTGCACTACATAGGGAACAGGGTCAACAGAAGTGCACTACATAGGGAATAGGGTCAAAAGAAGTGCACTACATAGGGAATAGGGTCAAAAGAAGTGCACTACATAGGGAACAGGGTCAACAGAAGTGCACTACATAGGGAATAGGGTCAAAAGAAGTGCACTACATAGGGAATAGGGTTAAAAGTAGTGCACTACATAGGGAATAGGGTCAAAAGAAGTGCACTACATAGGGAATAGGGTCAAAAGTAGTGCACTACATAGGGAATAGGGTCAAAAGAAGTGCACTACATAGGGAATAGGGTTAAAAGTAGTGCACTACATAGGTAATAGGGTTAAAAGTAGTGCACTACATAGGGAATAGGGTCAAAAGAAGTGCACTACATAGGGAATAGGGTCAAAAGAAGTGCACTACATAGGTAATAGGGATAAAAGTAGTGCACTACATAGGGAATAGGGTCAAAAGTAGTGCACTACATAGGGAACAGGGTCAACAGAAGTGCACTACATAGGGAATAGGGTCAAAAGAAGTGCACTACATAGGGAATAGGGTCAAAAGAAGTGCACTACATAGGGAATAGGGTCAAAAGTAGTGCACTACATAGGGAATAGGGTCAAAAGAAGTGCACTACATAGGGAATAGGGTTAAAAGTAGTGCACTACATAGGTAATAGGGTTAAAAGTAGTGCACTACATAGGGAATAGGGTCAAAAGAAGTGCACTACATAGGGAATAGGGTTAAAAGTAGTGCACTACATAGGTAATAGGGTCAAAAGAAGTGCACTACATAGGTAATAGGGATAAAAGTAGTGCACTACAAAGGGAATAGGGTCAAAATAAGTGCACTACATAGGTAATAGGGATAAAAGTAGTGCACTACATAGGGAATAGGGTTAAAAGTAGTGCACTACATAGGGAATAGGGTTAAAAGTAGTGCACTACATAGGTAATAGGGTTAAAAGTAGTGCACTACATAGGGAATAGGGTCAAAAGTAGTGCACTACAAAGGGAATAGGGTCAAAAGAAGTGCACTACATAGGGAATAGGGTCAAAAGAAGTGCACTACATAGGGAATAGGGTCAAAAGTAGTGCACTACATAGGGAATAGGGTCAAAAGTAGTGCACTACATAGGGAATAGGGTGACATTTGAGATCCAACCTGACTCTTGACTGAGAGCTGATATGAACTACAATGATTTATTCATTATTTTAATAGTTTATTTTTCAAACAAAATGTAAGTAGCCTACACAATAATTAGATTTTTTTAAATCACTGGACATCAGCGAGAAGTTTAACAAACACGCTAGGCCAGGCAGGTTAAAAAGTTTCCTTGCACTGCAGGGCAAGTTCAAAAAACAGGTGCTGCAAAGTGGCTGTAAGTGAAATATCTGGAGCTTATTTCAAATATGGTGTAACTGCAGACCTCAAATTGGGGCGTTTCTTGATGTGGGTGTTCCGTGATATCAGGAAACGCCCATTGATACCTGCCATTGGTCAGTTTCGGTGTTATGAGACTGATGGTTTGTCAACACAGACGATTTATTTGCATAAAGGTTACGATAATTAACGTGGCGAGGTTAGGTGGATTAGCGTGGCAGGTTAGGTGAGGTTAAGGTTAAGGTTAAGAAAAAAGAGTCAGGCTTAGCTACAATGCTACAGTTGTCAACAATTGTTGTCCCCGACGGGAAAGAAATGGCCACGGACCAATAGGGAGCATTAATGGATGTAACTTGACAACAAGAAACGCCATTGTCTGAAAATCCCGCTAATTACGCTCTGACATTACACCCTTCTCCATATTTCAGACATATTTCAGACATGTTTCAGACATATTTCAGACATGTTTCAGACATGTTTCAGACATGTTTCAGATATATTTCAGACATATTTCAGACATGTTTCAGATATATTTCAGACATGTTTCAGACATGTTTCAGACATGTTTCAGACATGTTTCAGACATATTTCAGACATGTTTCAGACATATTTCAGATATATTTCAGATATTTTCAAGACATGTTTCAGACATGTTTCAGACATGTTTCAGACATGTTTCAGACATGTTTCAGACATATTTCAGACATGTTTCAGACATGTTTCAGACATGTTTCAGACATGTTTCAGATATTTTCAAGACATATTTCATTACATGGGTTATTGTTAGATGATTGCTAAAAAGACTTGGAGCTGGCTCGGCGTCACTCTGCGAGACTGTCACAAAATTTATTTACCATTTCTGCAGCACAGGCATTTTGAAAAGTTACTTTTAAAACAGATGCATTTGTAGTCTGCTGAAATCCAGTTTGACACACAGTCTAATACACATCTCTTACTAAATAAGAGTAAATAAGAGGAAAACATTATTTTGTTTATATATAAAAAAAGGTATTCTTGCTAAAAATCGACAGTGTCACAGTGTATTCCATGTTAAGTTACGTTTAGTATTACTGTAGGAAAATGTAATTTAAAAAAAACTCTCTAGGAAACGAACAATATGACTAGTTAAACATTACACCGTAATATATAGACTGAACTGTGTTGATAAAGGATATTGAGTTATGATGATATATGAAGCTAATGTATTTATACACTGTCTACATGAATTCCTAAAACTCAGGACTACTGTAACAGCAACATGAGAATTAAGGAGATTTATAAAAAAGAAAATGATTTAAAAACCAAGTGTGAATTCTGTCAGCGCAGCTCCTCGTTGCAGCGCCACGCTTCATTCAGGCCTGGACTTTGTTCTAATGTATGGCGTCTATACAGTGGCTCTTCTGAAGGTTAGTGATTGGTTGATTGATTGATGAAGGAATAAACTTGTGTAATGATTGGTTGGTAGTTCAATTAGCAGGGGAGAGAGGAATGCCAGGCAGCAGTGTTTGGGATGCAGCCCTGACCTCAGGCTTGACCCACAGGAATCTAGCCCTGACCTCAGGCTTGACCCACGGGAATCTAGCCCTGACCTCAGGCTTGACCCACGGGAATCTAGCCCTGACCTCAGGCTTGACCCACGGGAATCTAGCCCTGACCTCAGGCTTGACCCACGGGAATCTAGCCCTGACCTCAGGGTTGACCCACGGGAATCTAGCCCTGACCTCAGGCTTCACCCACAGGAATCTAGGGGAGAGTCAACACAAAAGCAAAATCATCAGCCTGGTACATCAAGTGATTGACCATACAGACCAAAACTTTTAACGTGAATTTAATCTATTGTAGTTTAGACTCTGTTGAAGTTAATTTCTGTCTGCATTCCCTGGAAATTCAAAGAGTGATGTCGCTGCATCAAATGACGTTCTTAACTTTGACGTTGTACGTTGACATTAAATTCCACTGATGCGGCGGGTTTACAGCGGTTAAATATGTAAAGACAGAGAAAAACAACTACCTTTTCTTTTCTCCTCCTCTTCCGCTTCTTCCTCCTTGTGGAAATTCTGTCCATCTTCCTTAGTCCAGCTCAGCTTGATGTCAGACACCACCTGCTTCTTCAGTTCATCATGCAGCTAGAAGAGACGGAAGATGTGATGTTCACATTCCTCTAACATCTCTCTCTCTCCCTCTCTCTCTCTCTCTCTCTCTCTCTCTCTCTCTCTCTCTGTCTCTCTCTCTCTCTATCTCTCTGCCTCTCTCTCTCTCTCTCTCTCTCTCTCTCTCTCTCTCTCTCTCTCTCTCTCTCTCTCTCTCTCTCTCTCTCTCTCTCTCTCTCTCTCTCTCTCTCTCTCTCTCTCTCTCTCTCTCTCTCTCTCTCTCTCTCTCTCTCTCTCACCTGTTGTATAACCTGCTGTTCAATTTGAGGATTGTTCATATCAGCAGCAGAGTGGAACTTCATCCTGACGACCGTACGCTGCTTCCGTACTCTCTCTACACCGGAATCAACACACACACACACACACACACACACACACACACACACACACACACACACACACACACACACACACACACACACACACACACACACACACACACACACACACACACACACACACACACACACACACACACACACACACATTCATCACCACAGTGCTCTAAGAGAATATACTCACCTCTGTGACAGAGGAACTTGTGTTCATCACCACAGTGCTCTAAGAGATTATACTCACCTCTGTGACAGAGGAACTTGTGTTCATCACCACAGTACACGTCATCCCATAAGCCTGTCTTTTCAGATATGACAACACATTGCTGATTAGACAGATAATTATTTGGCTGATCTTGACCCCAGAATCTGATGGAAGAGTTACTCTGGTCGGACCAACGCCACGGCACTCTGGAGAGACCGATCCACACATCCGAAGTTGGAATCAAGTCCTGGATCATCTGGTTCTCTGTTTGGTTCCTCACCGTGGCCAGGTCTGTGTGGTAATGCCTGCAGTAACTCTGAGCCTCAGTCCAGTTCATACCACGTTGTCCCAGGATGTACCTGTTGGTAGTGTTAGCTTTGACAGAGCAGACGGAGACACCAACAAGTTAGATCTAATGACATCATCTAATGACATCAGGTAATGACATCATCTAATGACATCAGGTAATGACATCAGGTAATGAGATCAGGTAATGACATCATCTAATGACATCAGGTAATGACATCAGGTAATGACATCAGGTAATGACATCATCTAATGATGTCATCTAATGACGTCATCTAATGACATCAGGTAATGACATCAGGTAATGACATCATCTAATGACATCAGGTAATGACATCAGGTAATGCCATCAGGTAATGCCATCATCTAATGACATCATCTAATGACATCAGGTAATGACATCAGGTAATGACATCAGGTAATGACATCAGGTAATGACATCATCTAATGACATCAGGTAATGACATCAGGTAATGCCATCAGGTAATGACATCATCTAATGACATCATCTAATGACATCAGGTAATGACATCAGGTAATGCCATCAGGTAATGCCATCATCTAATGACATCATCTAATGACATCAGGTAATGACATCAGGTAATGCCATCAGGTAATGACATCAGGTAATGACATCATCTAATGACATCAGGTAATGACATCAGGTAATGGCATCAGGTAATGACATCATCTAATGACATCAGGTAATGACATCAGGTAATGACATCAGGTAATGACATCAGGTAATGAGATCAGGTAATGACATCATCTAATGACATCATCTAATGACATCAGGTAATATCATCTAATGACATCATCTAATGACATCAGGTAATGACATCAGGTAATGACATCAGGTAATGACATCAGGTAATGACATCAGGTAATGACATGGATCCCATTTCTATCAAACCCACAACGTAACCTTCACAATTAGAACGGCACGGGACGCATTTTAAGTATGTGACCAAAAGTATTATAAAAACAACTCTCACCATCATAGCAGACAGGATAAAGTTCTGTTGTACAAGCTCTGTCATTCCAATGCCCGTTTGCTTCGATCACAACACAGTACTGGCTGGAACCAAGATTGTTTGGTTCGTTTGCATACCAGTTACCGTACTCAGTCCTGTCAGAGTAGTAATCACTGTTGTCTAAAGACCACTTCCAGCTGTTTATGTTGTCATAAAGCCCTATCCAGACCTTGTCCTTGATACCCCTGGAACCATCGCTAACTTTACTCAGTCTGGCCATGTCCTCTGTGTTGTCTACGGTGGCCAGGTCGATGTACTTCTCTCTGCAGTAATGCTGAGCTTCAGCCCAGGTCTTTGATATATTCACAAACTGATACACGTGAGAGGAGGAGTTTGTGTACAAGCCTGTAAACAGAGGTATTGTTTCAATATAAAGTATTCACATCCACAACCAGATGCTCTCTCTCTCTCTCTCTGTCTCTCGCTCACACAGACACAGACACAGACACAGACACAGACACACAGACACACAGACACACAGACACACACACACACACACACACACACACACACACACACACACACACACACACAGACACAGACACAGACACAGACACAGACACAGACACAGACACAGACACAGACACAGACACAGACACACAGACACAGACACAGACACAGACACAGACACAGACACAGACACACACACACACACACACACACACACACACACACACACACACACACACACACACACACACACACACACACACACACACACACACACAAACACAGATAACTCTGTGAGCTCTGACCTGAGAGGAGGAAGAGAGTCACTCTGAGCTCCATGTTCCCTGTAAAGTACAAACAGAAAACATCCATCACTGACCTGTCCTCCACCCAGACAGAACACCATCACTGACCTGTCCTCCACCCAGACAGAACACCATCACTGACCTGTCCTCCACCCAGACTAAACATCCATCACTGACCTGTCCTCCACCCAGACAGAACACCATCACTGACCTGTCCTCCACCCAGACAGAACACCATCACTGACCTGTCCTCCACCCAGACAGAACACCATCACTGACCTGTCCTCCACCCAGACAGAACACCATCACTGACCTGTCCTCCACCCAGACAGAACACCATCACTGACCTGTCCTCCACCCAGACAGAACACCATCACTGACCTGTCCTCCACCCAGACAGAACACCATCACTGACCTGTCCTCCACCCAGACAGAACACCATCCCTGACCTGTCCTCCACCCAGACAGAACACCATCACTGACCTGTCCTCCACCCAGACTAAACATCCATCACTGACCTGTCCTCCTTGTACATATTTGCTAAATGTACAATACACTAAAATACTATGCAAAACAATACAGTACTTTACAATACTATACAATACAATACATTACAATCCTATACAATACAATACATTACAATACTAAACAATGCAATACTATACTATGCTATACAATACAATACAATAATATGCAATACAATAGCAATAAAGAGGGATAACTAAATTACAGCAGGTTTTATATTTAGAGCAAATTCCGAACAGTATTCCTACAAATATACATTATTAAAAAAAAAAAAATCAAGAGAATATTTGATTTTCATTTTACGTAGGAATTATATGCATTATATTGATAGTCACAATCAAAGCAGTAAATAATTAAATCATCGAGTAATTGAACGACTTTAATCAAATCAAACCAAATAATTAGCTGTTTTCCACCAACTGAGTTTTATTGAGTCACAAAATATATATATATTTATTTAAGTCACAATATTCATGTATTCTCACCTTCAACACAAAGGTGATCCAAACAGATGGTTTCCTTTCAGTGTATTCTTGCTCTTCAGAATGTGAGTCTGTCCTTACTGAGGGATGGATGGGGTACCTCTGACTGTCCCTCATCCCGATGCCAAGCCTTTTTTTTGCATGTCCTCCTCTGGCATTCACCGAGCGTTATGCAAAGCTATTGAATTTGCTACTTGTGATTGTAAGAAAAGGACTCTAGTTTTCCTACGGGGAACACTAGCAAAGAAACAACTAAGTATGACAATGCAATTTCATCATGACTATTTGAAACAGTGACATTAACATTTTATAAGCACTTTTATTGTCATTAAATAAATTAAAATAATAAATAAAAAAAGTTCACTTCATGTTCAGACTTCAAGCTATTTCTAATGTCTAGTCTACAGCTACCCGTCACCCTGAAGAAGGCACAGTGATGCCCAAACCTTGGCGATTTACCTAATAAAGTACTGGGAGTTTATATATATGGAGTGTGTGACTTTATGTTTTGTAGTTTAGTCTGCAGCTACCAGCAGAGAATGTAACAGTGGGCTAGTGACCATGTGAAAAAGGGAAAGGGAAGGGGGGATACCTAGTTTGTACAACTGAATCCATTCAACTGAAATGTGTCTTCAGGTATTTAACCCTCTGAATCAGAGAGGCGCGGGGGAGGGGGGGGGGGCTGCCTTAATCGACATCCACGTCATCGGCTCCCCGGGGAACAGTGGGTTAACTGCCTTGTTCAGGGGAACAGTGGGTTAACTGCCTTGTCCAGGGGAACAGTGGGTTAACTGCCGTGTTCAGGGGAACAGTGGGTTAAACCGCCTTGTTCAGGGGAACAGTGGGTTAACTGCCTTGTTCAGGGGAACAGTGGGTTAACTGCCTTGTTCAGGGGAACAGTGGGTTAACTGCCTTGTTCAGGGGAACAGTGGGTTAACTGCCTTGTCCAGGGGAACAGTGGGTTAACTGCCTTGTCCAGGGGAACAGTGGGTTAACTGCCTTGTTCAGGGGAACAGTGGGTTAACTGCCTTGTTCAGGGGAACAGTGGGTTAACTGCCTTGTCCAGGGGAACAGTGGGTTAACTGCCTTGTCCAGGGGAACAGTGGGTTAACTGCCTTGTTCAGGGGAACAGTGGGTTAACTGCCTTGTTCAGGGGAACAGTGGGTTAACTGTCTTGTTCAGGGGAACAGTGGGTTAACTGCCGTGTTCAGGGGAACAGTGGGTTAACTGCCTTGTCCAGGGGAACAGTGGGTTAACTGCCGTGTTCAGGGGAACAGTGGGTTAAACCGCCTTGTTCAGGGGAACAGTGGGTTAACTGCCTTGTTCAGGGGAACAGTGGCTTAACTGCCTTGTCCAGGGGAACAGTGGGTTAACTGCCTTCCTCAGGGGAACAATGGGTTAACTGCCGTGTTCAGGGGAACAGTGGGTTAACTGCCTTGTTCACGGGAACAGTGGGTTAACTGCCTTGTTCAGGGGAACAGTGGGTTAACTGCCTTGTCCAGGGGAACAGTGGGTTAACTGCCTTGTTCAGGGGAACAGTGAGTTAACTGCCTTGTTCAGGGGAACAGTGGGTTAACTGCCTTGTTCACGGGAACAGTGGGTTAACTACCTTGTTCAGGGGAACAGTGGGTTAACTGCCTTGTTCAGGGGAACAGTGGGTTAACTGCCTTGTCCAGGGGAACAGTGGGTTAACTGCCTTGTCCAGGGGAACAGTGGGTTAACTGCCTTGTTCAGGGGAACAGTGGGTTAACTGCCTTGTTCAGGGGAACAGTGGGTTAATTGCCTTGTTCAGGGGAACAGTGGGTTAACTGCCTTGTTCAGGGGAACAGTGGGTTAACTGCCTTGTTCAGGGGAACAGTGGGTTAACTGCCTTGTTCAGGGGAACAGTGGGTTAACTGCCTTGTTCAGGGGAACAGTGGGTTAACTGCCTTGTTCAGGGGAACAGTGGGTTAACTGCCTTGTTCAGGGGAACAGTGGGTTAACTGCCTTGTTCAGGGGAACAGTGGGTTAACTGCCTTGTCCAGGGGAACAGTGGGTTAACTGCCTTCCTCAGGGGAACAATGGGTTAACTGCCGTGTTCAGGGGAACAGTGGGTTAACTGCCTTGTTCAGGGGAACAGTGGG
>NC_052338.1:31889969-31894431 GCF_016432855.1 Salvelinus namaycush
CAATTCTGCTCTGCATGCATTATTTGTTGTTGTACATTCAACACAGAGGATTTTTTCTCTCTCTTGCTCTCTCTCGCTCTCTCTCGCGCTCTCTCTCTCTCTCTCTCTCTCTCTCTCTCTCTCTCTCTCTCTCTCTCTCTCTCTCTCTCTCTCTCTCTCTCTCTCTCTCTCTCTCTCTCTCTCTCTCTCTCTCTCTCTCTCTCTCTCTCTCTCTCTCTCTCTCTCTCACTCACACACATTAAACCACCATCTCTCTGCATGTGGGAGACAGAGAAAATATCACCATGGTAACACAAGTCACGTAGCCTAGTCTCCAAACTCAGGTCTCCCAACCCCTATGTACACAGTCCCCAGTCCTCTCTCTCTCTGTCTCCCAACCCCATGTACACAGTCCCCCCTCCTCTCTCTCCCTCCCCCTTGATTCTTCTCTCTATTCTTTCCCTCACCCTCTATCTGTCTGTTTCCTCTCTGAGAGTCTGAGAGAGATAGGGGATGTACTATGTAGGGGGATGGGCTATGTAGGGGGATGGGCTATGTAGGGGGATGTACTATGTAGGGGGATGGGCTATGTAGGGGGTGGGTTATGTAGGGGGATGTACTATGTAGGGGGATGTACTATGTAGGGGGATGTACTATGTAGGGGGATGTACTATGTAGGGGGATGTACTATGTAGGGGATGTACTATGTAGGGGATGTACTATGTAGGGGGATGTACTATGTAGGGGGATGTACTATGTAGGGGGATGTACTATGTAGGGGATGTACTATGTAAGGGGATGTACTATGTAGGGGGATGTACTATGTAGGGGGATGTACTATGTAGGGGATGTACTATGTAGGGGGATGTACTATGTAGGGGATGTACTATGTAGGGGATGTACTATGTAGGGGGATGTACTATGTAGGGGGATATACTATGTAGGGGGATGTACTATGTAGGGGATGTACTATGTAGGGGGATGTACTATGTATGGGGATGTACTATGTAGGGGGATGTACTATGTAGGGGGATGTACTATGTATGGGGATGTACTATGTAGGGGATGTACTATGTAGGGGGATGGGCTATGTAGGGGGATGTACTATGTAAAGGGATGGGTTATGTAGGGGGATGTACTATGTATGGGGTGGGTTTTGTAGGGGGATATACTATGTAGGGGATGTACTATGTAGGGGGATGTACTATGTAGGGGGATGTACTATGTAGGGGGGTGTGCTATGTAGGGGATGTAATATGTAGGGGGATGTACTATGTAGGGGGATGGCCTATGTAGGGGGATGTACTATGTAGGGGGTGTACTATGTAGGGGGATGTACTATGTAGGGGGATGGCCTATGTAGGGGGATATACTATGTAGGGGATGTACTATGTAGGGGGATGTACTATGTAGGGGGGTGTGCTATGTAGGGGATGTAATATATAGGGGGATGTACTATATAGGGGGATGGCCTATGTAGGGGGATGTACTATGTAGGGGGATGGGCTATGTAGGGGGATGTACTATGTAGGGGATGTACTATGTAGGGGATGTACTATGTAGGGGGATGTACTATGTAGGGGGATATACTATGTAGGGGGATGTACTATGTAGGGGATGTACTATGTAGGGGGATGTACTATGTATGGGGATGTACTATGTAGGGGGATGTACTATGTAGGGGGATGTACTATGTATGGGGATGTACTATGTAGGGGATGTACTATGTAGGGGGATGGGCTATGTAGGGGGATGTACTATGTATGGGGTGGGTTTTGTAGGGGGATATACTATGTAGGGGATGTACTATGTAGGGGGATGTACTATGTAGGGGGATGTACTATGTAGGGGGGTGTGCTATGTAGGGGATGTAATATGTAGGGGGATGTACTATGTAGGGGGATATACTATGTAGGGGGATATACTATGTAGGGGGATATACTATGTAGGGGGATGTACTATGTAGGGGGATGTACTATGTAGGGGGATGTACTATGTAGGGGATGTACTATGTAGGGGGATGTACTATGTATGGGGATGTACTATGTAGGGGGATGTACTATGTAGGGGGATGTACTATGTAGGGGGATGTACTATGTAGAGGGATATACTATGTAGAGGGATATACTATGTAGAGGGATATACTATGTAGAGGGATGTACTATGTAGGGGGATGTACTATGTAGGGGATGTACTATATATAGGGATATACTTTATATGGCGATGTACTTTATAGGGGGTTGCGTTATGTAGGGGGATGTACTATGTTGGGGGATAGGCTCTTGTAGCCGACTAAACTGAATGTGATGTGAATTACCCTCCTCTCAAAAATTCCGCCTCAAAGAGTAACCTGATGGGTTGTGTCGTGTCTTTACAGTTGCATGTAGGTCTTGGTGGTCTGAGCAAATCGAATGTCTTCCTCTCGGACAGGGATGGGTGACTGGCGGTCAATGTACCCCCTCAGTCACTGACAGTCACTCAATTTGCCCATGTCACCTCAAATGTTTTAGATTGGTAAATTAGTCTCGCCAGCTATCTAGACATGTAGTTTAGAATTGCATGACATTAGCTGTAGGGCTGCAAATTGTTCTGTTCGCCTCGTGGCCAAATGAGGAGAAATGCATGAAATGAGTTATAAAATGATAAATCTTCTCTCCGCCTCCATGTCAAAACATGTGTAGAAATGCAGGAAATGTCCTCTAAAACGTAATTATTTTCTCTTCGCTGTCAAAATGTTTTGCTTACAAGGTTACCCAGCCCTGCTCTAGATACTGTGTGGAAACTGGAGCCGTTAGCTTGACGGGGCCTTTTATTGTGGATCAATAGATTTGATTTGGGATTGGATTTGGGGAGTAATGCGACAGGATTTTTGAGGCTACATCTCAATAGTTTCTGCTTGTTTCATCTTCTTCATTTAGAAGGATGGAAAATGACTCCTCTCCATTTCTCTCTACTTCGACCTCACCCCTCTCTTCACTCCTCCCTCCTCTCTTCTCCTCCCCCTCTCCCCTCTCCCCTCTCGCCCCCCCCCTCTCTACGCTCCTGCTTCCTCTCTTCTCCCTCCCCCCTCTTTCTGCTCCTCCCTCCACTCTTCTCTTTCCCCTTCTCTCCGCTCCTCCCCTCTGCCATGGTTCCGAGACTGATCTGTAACAGATCATGGTAAAGGTCAACTCTTCCCTCTGCCATTTATCTTTCATCTACACTTTTACCTCCCTCCCCTCCCGCCCTCCCTCCCTCCCCTCCGCTCCCTCCCTCCCTCCCCCCTTTCTCTCCCCTCTCTCTCTCCTCTCTTTTCAATGCCTTCTTTATCTCTCCCTCTCTCTCTCTCCATCTCTTTCAATCCCGTCTTTATCTCTCCCTCTCTCTCTCTCCATCTCTTTCAATGACCCGTCTTTATCTCTCCCTCTCTCTCTCTCCATCTCTTTTAATGACCCGTCTTTATATCTCCATCTCTTTCAATGACCCGTCTTTATCTCTCCCTCTCTCTCCATCTCTTTCAATGACCCCTCTTTATCTCTCCCTCTCTTTCCATCTCTTTCAATGACCGTATTTATCTCTATCTCTCCATCTCTTTCAATGACCCGTCTTTATCTCTCTCCATCTCTTTCAATGACCCGTCTTTATCTCTCCATCTCTTTCAATGACCCGTCTTTATCTCTCCCTCTCTCTCCATCTTTTCCAATGACCCGTCTTTATCGCTCCATCTCTTTCAATGACCCGTCTTTATCTCTCCATCTCTTTCAATGACCCGTCTTTATCTCTACATCTCTATCCATCATTTTCAATGACCCGTCTTTATCTCTCCAAACTTTTCAATGACCCGTCTTTATCTCTCCATCTTTTTCAATGACCCGTCTTTATCTCTCCATCTCTTTCAATGACCCGTCTTTATCTCTCCATCTCTCTCCATCTTTTTCAATGACCCGTCTTTATCTCTCCAAACTTTTCAATGACCCGTCTTTATCTCTCCCTCTCTCTCTCCATCTCTTTCAATGACCCGTCTTTATCTCTCTCTCTCTCTCCATCTTTTTCAATGACCCGTCTTTATCTCTCCCTCTCTCTCTCCATCTCTTTCAATGACCCGTCTTTATCTCTCCATCTCTTTCCATCTCTTTCAATGACCGTATTTATCTCTCCCTCTCTTTCCATCTCTTTCAATGACCGTATTTATCTCTCCCTCTCTCTCCATCTCTTTCAATGACCGGTCTTTATCTCTCCCTCTCTCTCTCCATCTCTTTCAATGACCCGTCTTTATCTTTCCCTCTCTCTCTATCTCTTTCAATGACCCGTCTTTATCTCTCCCTCTCTCTCTCCATCTCTTTCAATGACCCGTCTTTATCTCTCCCTCTCTCTCTCCATCTCTTTCAATGACCCGTCTTTATCTCTCCCTCTCTCTCTCTCCATCTCTTTCAATGACCCGTCTTTATCTCTCCCTCTCTCTCTCTCCATCTCTTTTAATGACCCGTCTTTATAGCTCCATCCT
>NC_052338.1:31899531-32072031 GCF_016432855.1 Salvelinus namaycush
TGCGTGGTCCTATGGTGTTTATACTTGCGTACTTGTTTGTACAGATGAACGTGGTACCTTCAGGCATTTAAAAATGGCTCCCAAGGATGAACCAGACTTGTGGAGGTCTACAATTTTTTCTGAGGACTTGGCTGATTTCTTTTGATATTCCCATGGTGACCTTGTGGGATATCTGTCGACGGGCCCATGAGCAGGGCGATGACCCTCGTTGCTTCAGTGCTCTGGATGGGAGTAGTTACATGACTGGGATGTAATGTAAATGTTGATCGCTTCACTGCAAGTAGATTGTATGTTTTAAATATTTAATAAACTAATGAAGAACATGAGCTGGCACACACCCAGAGAAAATAATTTAGTGTAGAGGTGCTTACTAACGAAGAATAAACTGTAAGCCATAAAAACAAAGAGAGTCACATTCTCCATATGTATAACCTCCCAGTAATTTATTGGGTCAAAAAAACGCCAATGTTTCAGCATCACTGTGACTTCTTCAGGGTGATATTATTATTTTATTTTAAATGTAATAAAAAAATAAGATATTTACTTGACAGATTGGAAAGAATTAACAAAAAAAACTGAGAGGACAAAGCGGCAGAATACCTGACCAATGTGACTAACCCAAAATTAAGGAAAGCTTTGTATGTACACAGTGAGCATAGCCTTGCTATTGGGAGTGGCCACCGTAGGCAGACCTGGCTCTCAAGACAACACAGGCTATGTGCACACTGCCCACAAAATGAGGTGGAAACTGAGCTGTACTTCCTAACCTGACAAATGTATGACCATATTAGAGACACATACAGTGCCATCAGAAAGCATTCAGACCACTTCACTTGTTCCACATTTTGTTACGTTACAGCCTTATTCTAATATGGATTAAATACATTTTTCCCTCATCTATCTACACACAACACCCCATAATGACAAAGCGAAAACAGGTTTTTCAAAATGTTTGCAAATGTATTACAAATAAAAAACAGAAATACCTTATTTACATACATTACCAGTCAAAAGTTTGGACGAACCTACTCATTCCAGGGTTTTTCTTTATTTTTTACTATTTTCTACATTGTAGAATAATAGTGAAGACATCAAAACTATGAAATAAACACATTGGAATCATGTAGTAACCAAAAAAGTGTTATACAAATCAAAATATATTTTAGATTCTTCAAAGTAGCCAACCTTTGACTTGATGACAGCTTTGGACACTCATGGCATTCTCTCAACCAGCTTCATGAGGTAGTCACCTGGAATGCATTTCAATTAACAGATGTGCCTTGTTAACAGTTAATTCATGGAATTTCTTTCCTTCTTCATGCGTTTCAGTTATGTTATGATGTCACGATCGTCTTCGGGTGAAAGAGAGGACCAAGGTGCAGCGTGATATAAATACATGACGTATTTATTTAAAGAAAGACGAAGAACACTAAAACAAACTAAACAAAACAACAAACCGACGATCGTGAAGCTATACAAGACAAATAAGTGCAGACACTGGCAACTTATACATAGACAATTACCCACAACCTACCTAATGACTATGGCTGCCTAAATATGTCCCAATCAGAGACAACGTAGACAGCTGTCTCTATTGAGAACCAATCTAGGCAACCATAGACTTACATAAACACCTACACTGAACACAACCCCATGAACTCTACAAAAAAAACCTAGACAATAAAAACACCCTATACGAGACAAACACACACAAACATCCCCCATGTCACACCCTGACCTAACTAAAATAATAAAGAAAACAAAGATAACTAAGGCCAGGGCGTGACATGTGACAAGGTAGGGGTGGTATACAGAAGATAGGCCTATTTGGTAAAAGACCAAGTCCATCCAACCTGGAACTGAGTGAGTAGTGTTTGGTCTGATGCTATTTTGAAAGCCAAGAAGAAAAAAAAAACATGAAAAAAATGAAAAATAAAGTACATTACAATGATAGCTTTGACTTTATGGGGATTGAATGCTGAGTTAAAGCTACCAGGCTTGCTAGGACAGACCAGATACAACTTCAATTAGCACTGAGGTGTGAAAAGTGTCGAGGCCTTGGGCCCAACAAGTGGCAGGAGTCTTTGAAGCCCCCTTTGAAGACCCTCCTGCTGTTCAGAGACCATCCACTGGCATTTTCCTAAGAAATCTGCTTCCAGAAATTAACGCTTCTCCCAAGTGGGTGTAACACCTTCTCCCGCTGCCTGTTGCACGGCTGCTTGGATTCCACCTGGCGATCCTTTCACCGTCTGCCCTGGCCTGTCTCCCCCTGTCTGGTACAGGTACCCCTGCCACACTCCCCCCTCTCTCCCGAGCTTTCGCTCACCTCCAGCACACAGGCACTGTTGGGGTGTGTGACTCTGAACTTACAATGGCTAGCCCCTACTCGTTATATATTTATTTTTTTCTTGCACATTTTGCTATTTTGCTATTTGCCTCATGACTCCTGCATGCTTTGTTGACTACGAACTTTCTTTACCTATCCGTGGGGCATACTATGTTTGTTCCCACACTCAGGACTCTGACTCTCTAATGGTTACACAGACTTTTGGCCTCCCATCCTATTCTAACCACCTCTCGCCGGCTTTGTATTCAGTTACCGTGATAAGTTGCTGTACAATATGAATCTGTTTGCCATCTGATGCACATTCAGATGTCATAAATCAGCACTGCAGAGCTCTCCCTGTCCTCTGCTGTGCCTTGATTGGTATTACTGCTGATTATATCTGGAAATTTCATGTACACCCTGGCCCATCTACTGTTGCTAGCCCCAATTCTGACTTGTGCTCTGATATCTGCTTCACTGATTTCTGCTCTCGTAAAAACCTGGGTTTTCTGCACGGTAACACTAGAACTTATTGCCTAAAATGGATCATTCGAAAGTGTAGGTTCACAGCTCCAATCCAGATGTGTTGGTTATTACTGAGATGTGGTTAAGAAAGAGTGTTTTGAATACTAATGTTAACCTTTCTAGTTATAACCTTTTTCGTCAATACAGATCTTCCAAAGGTGGGGGAGTAGCAATCTTTACCAAGGATCACCTTCAGTGCTTGGTTGTCTCCAACAACTCTGTCCCCCCCCAAAATTGATTTGCTTGTTTTATGAATTAATCTTTCAAATAGCTCTTTGTTGACTGTTGCTGGTTGCTATCGTCCTCCATCAGCACCGGCCTGTACTCTACCTGCCTTAACTTCTTCTGGCTGCAAGCCCGAGGCCGCCCACAATATGACAACAGCCACTTCAAGTGCAGGGCGCGAAATTCAAAATATATTTTTTAGAAATATTAACTTCACACATTAACAAGTCACATACAGCATATGAAAGGTAACCATCTTGTGAATCCAGCCAACATGTCCGATTTTTAAATGTTTTTACAGCGAAAACACCACGTATATTTAGGTTAGCTCACCACCAAATACAAAAAAGGACAGACATTTTCACAGCACAGGTAGCATGCACAAGCCAACCTAACTAACCAAGAACCACACAAACTAACCAACAAACAACTTCATCAGATGACAGTCTTATACACTGTTATTCAATAAATCTATGTTTTGTTCGAGAAATATGCATATTTCAGGTATAAATCATAGGTTTCATTGCAGCTAAATCAAATTGCACCGAAAGCAGACAGAATATTACAGACAACCCACCCAATACCTAATACTCATCATAAACATTCTGAAAAATACATATGTACACAATGAAGACAGGCTCTTGTGATTCCAGCCAATATTTTCGATTTATTAAGCTGTTTTTAACAGCGAAACCACAATAAAGCCTTATTATTCTTTACACAATAGCCAAAACAGCACATTTCCTCAGCAACAAGTTAGCGATCGTAACAAAGATATCATAATTTTTGACTAACCTGATATTCTTCCTCAGATGACGTCCTATAACCAGGTTTATACATACACTTAATGTTTTGTTTTCGAAAATGTGGCATATTTTAGAGCTGAATCAGTGGTTATACATTGTGCTACACGTAGCTACTTTTCCCCACCAAAGTCTCCATTTTTTTCTGACACTTTTTCTCTGACACACAGTATTCTGACCAATAGCTATTCATATAACATAACTAAAAATAATCTTTGTATAGGAAATGATAGATACACTAGTTCTTAATGCAATTCGCCGTGGTTAGCATTCAAAAATAACTTCATTAACCACATAAGGCTTACGTTATGTCGACCGAGTGCCCACAACCTGGGCGCAAAACTAATAGTAACACAGTTCGACAGCTATATAAATAACTCATAAAATGGGGTCCTACCTCTTTGCTGATCTTCATCAAATGTTGTACAAGTGTCCTTTGCAAGAGCATCGTTGTTTGGATTTAAACAGTTCCCTATTTCCCCTCTTGAATTAGCAGCTGCACTAGCCAAGTGGCCGCGAAGCTCTCCTTTCTGAACAAAGGCACACAACGCAACACGCCTAACGTCCCGAATAAATTTCAAAAATCTAATAAAACTATATTGAAAAAACATACTTACATTTAGCAAACGCTCTTATCCAGAGCGACTTTCATTTGGAAAGTTCATACATATTCATCCTGGTCCCCCCGTGGGAAATGAACCCACAACCCTGGCGTTGCAAGCGCCATGCTCTACCAACTGAGCCACACGGGACCACAATGATATACGATGATATTGTCACAGGTATCAAATAAATAATCAAAGCCGGAGATAGTATGTTCGCCTATAACGAAAGCTTTTTCAGAAGGCAATTTCAGGTCCCAACCTCGCGCCTTCCTGAAAAAGGAAATGGGTGACACGTCATTCCAATAGGATGTATTCCTCCTCAAGACCAGATAAACACTCCCGATTTCTTCTCTCACGTTCATCTTTGAACATCCAGGGGAAGGTGTATGACGTGCATGTATACTAATAGGTATCATTCCCTTTATAGGCAGGACCTAGAAAGAGAGATCGATTTCAGATTTTCCACTTCCTGGTCAGGAAGTGTTGTGCCAAATGAGTTTCTGTTTTACTCACAGATATAATTCAAAGGTTTTTAGAAACTAGAGAGTGTTTCTTTCCTATCCAATATAATAATAATATGCATATTGTACTACAAGAAGTTGAGTTGATGCCGTTTGAAATGGGCACCTTTTATCTGGCTACCATACTGCCCCTGCACCCAAACAGGTTAAGCTCTCTCCTGGCCCTTACCAAGTCAGAATTTGTCCCCTGCTAGGTATCCTAAACTGGGAATGCTTAAAACCACCTGACCAAGTCCTAAATGTAATTGACTCCTTAAGACTTTCTCAGATTATTACAATCCACAAGGTATGACTCGAAACACCCAGAAAAGAACTACTCTCCCCTCGATGTTATCCTCACCAAATATCTTTGATAGTTCATTCTGGTGTTTTCTGTATGACCTTATGATGCACTGTTTTTACAGCCTTTGGTTTCGTAATGGGCTGCTCAGTGAAACAACCTGTCCCGTGATTTGTCATAGACGTTGTGCTAAACAACTTTAATGAGAAGTCTTCCTTCATGAACTGGCCTCTGTAAAATGGTATAGAATCAGCTTGGTCCCCTCTGTCGAAGACGTTTGACCTTCTTTTTTGATATTTTCAGTGGTATTGTTAACAAACACCGCCCCCATAAAGAAAATTAGAATGAAAAACAGGTTCAGCCCCTGGTTTGACCGTGATCTTGCAGAGTTACTCCACCTAAAGAATTGCATTTGCTAAAGGAGCTCCTTAAATTTGACCCCAAAAATCCCCATCTGGGTCAGATGGTTTAGACCAGAGCTGCCCCAACCCTGTTCCTGGAGAGCTACCCTCCTGAAGGTTTTCAGTCCAACCCTGTTCCTGGAGAGCTAGCCTCCTGAAGGTTTGAGTCCAGACCCCGTTAGTAATACCTGATTCCAGTTTATCACCACATTACTAAGAATCTGGTGCGGTGATTGGAGTTGAGCCGAAAACCTACAGGACGGTAGCTCTTCAGTAACAGGGGTTGGCCAGGCCCTTGTTTTAGACCCTTTTCGTCTTTAAGGATGCTGCCCCTTCATCGTCCAAGCCTATCTCCCACCTTTTTAACCTTTCGCTCCTTTCTGGGGAGGTTTTTCCCATTGCTTGGAGGCAGGCCACTGGTTCGTCTTTATTTAAAGGGGGAGATCAAGCTGATCCTAACTGTTATATGTGCCGATTTCTCTTTGCCTGTTTCTCAAAAGTGGTGGGAAAACGTCAATAATGAACTGACTGGCTTTCTGATGTCTATAGTATTCTCTCTGGTAATGCAATCTGTTTTCAATCAGTTATGGATGTGTCCCTGCAACCTTAAAGGTCCTCAATGGATGTCCCACCATTGCCCGTGTTCTTAAGGCAATGTTGTGCTGCTATTTTTATTGACTTGGCCAAAGCGTTTGATACGGTCGACCATTCCATTCTTGTGGGCCTGCTGAGGAGTATTGGTGTCTCTGAGGGGTCTTTGGCCTGGTTTGCAAACTACCTCTCTCAAAGACTGCCATGTACTCACCAAGGGAGTACCCCAAGGCTCAATCCTAGGCCCGACGCTCTTCTCAATTTACATCAACAACATAGCTCAGGCAGTAGGAAGCTCTCTCATCCATTTATATACAGATGAAATCTCTTGTACTCAGCTGGCCCCTGTCCCCGTATTAATGTGTTTAAATGCTCTACACATAAAGGCTTTCTTAGTGTCCACAAGCTTTCTCTACCCTTAACCTGTTCTGAACACCTCCAAAAAAAAGGGTCTGTGGTTTGGTAAGAAGAATGCCCCTCTCCCCACAGGTGTGATTACTACCTCTGAGGGTTTAGAGCTTGAGGTAGTCACCTCATACAAATACTTGGGAGTATGGCTAGATGGTACACTGTCCTTCTCTCAGCACATTCCAAAGCTACAGGCTAAAGTTAAATCTAATCGCTCCTCTTTCACCCCAGCTGCCAAACTATCCCTGATTCAGATGACCATCCTTCCCATGCTAGATTACAGAGACATCATTTATAGATCAGCAGGTAAGGGTGCTCTCAAGTGGCTAGATGTTCTTTAACCATAGCGGCCACAATTTTGCCCCCAATGCTCCTTATGGACACATCACCACACTCGATAAATCCCTCTGTAAACTGTCCATCTCTGTAAACCCGACGCAAGTACCACTGGTTGATGCTTATATTTATAAAACACTCTCAGACTCACTCCTCCCACCTATCTGAGTAGTCTACTGCAAGCCTCATCCTCCACATACAAACACCCGTTTCTGCCAGTCACATTTCTGTTAAAGTCCCCAAAAGCTCACACATCCCTGGGTCCGTTCTCCTCTTTTCCAGTTTCGCGTGCAGCTCGCGACTGGAACGAACTGCAAAAACACTCAAACTGGACAGTTTTACCTCAATATCTTCATTCAAATCCACAATCATGGAACCTCTACTGGCAGTTGTGGCAGCTTTGGCGTGATGTATTGTTGTCTCTACCTTCTTGCCCTTTGTGCTTTGTGTCTGTGCCCAATAATTGTTGTACCATGTTTGTGCCTGCTACCATGTTGTATTGCTAATGCCCCTCGGTTCTTCGAAAAAAAAAAAAAAAATAATCATATTCATTCTTTTTACAAAAAAGTGTCCAGGGGGGGATCGATAGTCTATGAGGTGGAGCAAGGCAATAGTTCTGCCTTTCTGACCTCTTTCAATGACCCGTCTTTATCTCTCCCTCTCTCTCCATCTCTTTCAATGACCCGTCTTTATCTCTCCCTCTCTCTCCATCTCTTTCAATGACCGTATTTATCTCTATCTCTCCATCTCTTTCAATGACCCGTCTTTATCTCTCCATCTCTTTCAATGACCCGTCTTTATCTCTCCATCTCTTTCAATGACCCGTCTTTATCTCTCCCTCTCTCTCCATCTTTTCCAATGACCCGTCTTTATCTCTCCATCTCTTTCAATGACCCGTCTTTATCTCTCCATCTCTTTCAATGACCCGTCTTTATCTCTCCATCTCTTTCAATGACCCGTCTTTATCTCTCCTTCTCTCTCCATCTTTTTCAATGACCCGTCTTTATCTCTCCCTCTCTCCATCTCTTTTCAATGACCCGTCTTTATCTCTCCCTCTCTCTCCATCTCTTTCAATGACCCGTCTTTATCTCTCTGTCCCTCTCTCTCTCCATCTTTTTCAATGACCCGTCTTTATCTCTCCCTCTCTCTCTCCATCTCTTTCAATGACCCGTCTTTATCTCTCCCTCTCTCTCCATTTCTTTCAATGACCCCTCTTTATCTCTCCATCTCTTTCAATGACCCCTCTTTATTTCTCTCCATTTCTCTCTCTTTATTTCTGGCTTGCTTATTTATCTCCTGCCCATCTATCTCTCTTTTGTGTCTCTTTACCTGAACCTTCACCCCCCCCCCCCCCCCCCCCATGTTTCTGTCTCATTTACAAAGTAGACGTAAGTACGTAATAACAGACTATATGTATAGCTAGTTATGATTTCATGGTAAAAAGTGTAAACAGGAACTTTTGAAACATTAAAGTTGGAATCTCTGGCTTGTTGAGTTTGACACTTGAACTCAGCACATTGATATTTATCTCACATGCACTTAGAATCTTCGAGAGCTCGAGTGTAACGGCACCTCTTATAGAATACAGCTCTAATACTAACTTCAGTAAGGTAAAATAAAGTTATTGCCAGCTACTTTTTGTATTCCAATTCAAGAACATGCTATCTGAGAGCACCATAAGATAATCTCTAAACTGTTAACATTTTAATCTTGCTGTCGGCACAGTCTGTCTTCAGTAGCCCCATGCTACTGTCTGTCTTGTCTCTGTCTGTTCTCTGTCTGTTCTCTATCTGTTCTCTGTCTGTTCTCTATCTGTTCTCTATCTGTTCTCTGTCTGTTCTCTGTCTGTTCTCTATCTGTTCTCTGTCTGTTCTCTGTCTGTTCTCTATATGTTCTCTATATGTTCTCTGTCTTTTCTCTGTCTGTTCTCTATCTGTTCTCTGTCTGTTCTCTATCTGTTCTCTGTCTTTTCTCTGTCTGTTCTCTATCTGTTCTCTGTCTGTTCTCTGTCTGTTCTCTGTCTGTTCTCTGTCTGTTCTCTGTCTGTTCTCTATATGTTCTCTGTCTGTTCTCTGTCTGTTCTCTATCTGTTCTCTGTCTGTTCTCTATCTGTTCTCTGTCTGTTCTCTGTCTGTTCTCAATCTGTTCTCTATCTGTTCTCTGTCTGTTCTCTATCTGTTCTCTATCTTTTCTCTATCTTTTCTCTGTCTGTTCTCTGTCTGTTCTCTGTCAGTTCTCTGTCAGTTCTCTATCTGTTCTCTGTCCTCTATCTGTTCTCTGTCTGTTCTCTGTCTGTTCTCTATCTGTTCTCTATCTGTTCTCTGTCTGTTCTCTATCTGTTCTCTATCTGTTCTCTATCTTTTCTCTGTCTGTTCTCTGTCTGTTCTCTGTCTGTTCTCTATCTGTTCTCTCTGTATGTGTGTCTATAGAGATACTATCACTGACAAAGCAGATACATTTAAGAAGATAGAAGGAAAGACCAGAAAAGATATACACACTCACACATGTACAAACTACAGTTTTTTTTCACAAACACCAGCCATCTGGATCAACAACTCACTCTCACTGTCATAGCAACCAGAGAAAGAGAGACAGGTTCTAAAGGGACTTCAACTCACTCTCGCTGTCATAGCAACCAGAGAAATAGAAACAGGTTCTAAAGGGACTTCAACTCACTCTCGCTGTCATAGCAACCAGAGAAATAGAGACAGGTTCTAAAGGGACTTCAACTCACTCTCGCTGTCATAGCAACCAGAGAAATAGAAACAGGTTCTAAAGGGACTTCAACTCACTCTCGCTGTCATAGCAACCAGAGAAATAGAAACAGGTTCTAAAGGGACTTCAACTCACTCTCGCTGTCATAGCAACCAGAGAAATAGAGACAGGTTCTAACGGGACTTCAACTCACTCTCGCTGTCATAGCAACCAGAGAAATAGAGACAGGTTCTAAAGGGACTTCAAATCACTCTCGCTGTCATAGCAACCAGAGAAATAGAGACAGGTTCTAAAGGGACTTCAACTCACTCTCGCTGTCATAGCAACCAGAGAAATAGAAACAGGTTCTAAAGGGACTTCAACTCACTCTCGCTGTCATAGCAACCAGAGAAATAGAGACAGGTTCTAAAGGGACTTCAACTCACTCTCGCTGTCATAGCAACCAGAGAAATAGAGACAGGTTCTAAAGGGACTTCAAATCACTCTCGCTGTCATAGCAACCAGAGAAATAGAGACAGGTTCTAAAGGGACTTCAAATCACTCTCGCTGTCATAGCAACCAGAGAAATAGAGACAGGTTCTAAAGGGACTTCAAATCACTCTCGCTGTCATAGCAACCAGAGAAATAGAGACAGGTTCTAAAGGGACTTCAAATCACTCTCGCTGTCGTAGCAACCAGAGAAATAGAGACAGGTTCTAAAGGGACTTCAAATCACTCTCGCTGTCATAGCAACCAGAGAAATAGAGACAGGTTCTAAAGGGACTTCGGAAAATATTCACTTGAAGAGAACAATGTGAGCTCTTTCATCTCTCTCTACACACACACACGCTCACACTCACACACTCTCACTCACACTCACACTCTCGTCTTAGGTCTCTCTTTATGTAGTGTGGTGGTGTCTCTCTTGTCATGATGTGTGTTTTGTCCTATATTTTTATAGGACAAAATTGGATATTAATATTTATATTTTGAATCCCAGTCCCCGTCCCCGCAGGAGGCCTTTTGCCTTTTGGTAGGTCGTCATTGTAGATAAGAATTTGTTCTTAACTGACATGCCTAGTTAAATAAAAGGTCAAATATTTTTTATTAAAAAAAAATTAAACTCACCTTTCTGTGAGGAGATGAGTCTAGCCAACAGTTCACTGAGTTTGGCTCTGGAGTCTCCGCCTTCTCCCATATATGGGTTGGTATTGACCAAAGGAGAGGAGTGAGTATGTCTGAGGCATGGCTCGGAGAGGAAGCGGGCTTTAGTTTCGAGACGTCCTAGAAAGGAAATACAAACCACCTTGTTAGCATTTGTAAACTGTCTTGGGTTGTTTTGATGGAACTAAATGACATAAAGAAATAATGATAATATCATGAATTAAACCTTTTATTGCTATAGCGTCTTTCTAGGGCCCATGGATTGCCATTAAAAAAAAGCGTAAACATTCATATCATCAAGGTACCGGTTTCAACAAAAACGTATCCAGTGTTTTTTTTGTACCGGGAAAGACAAATCAAGCAGCTCAGGTATTTTAACGTACTTGATAAAAATGTATTCAACAGCCGGATGTGGCACCTCTCCCTGTTCTTACCTTCAGAGGGAGGGGGCAGGGCAGGGCTGCCCTCTTGGAGGGGGGGAGAGAAGTGGGGGCGTCCCGAACAGCTAGTGCACAGGACCACCAGCAGAACACACATACACAACCCTGCAGTCATCTAGGGGAGAGAGTGGAAGAGAAAGAGGGGAAGAGAAAGAGGGGAAGAGAAAGAGGGGAAGAGAAAGAGGGCAGAGAGAAAGAGGGGAAAAGAGGGGAAGAGAGAGGGGAGAGGTGTAGTGGGAAGGAGAGAGAGGGGAAGAGAAATAGGGAGAGAGAGAGGGGAAGAGAGAGGGGAGAGGTGTAGTGGGAAGGAGAGAGAGGAAGAGAAATAGGGAGAGAGAGAGGAGAAGAGAGAGGGGAGAGGTGTAGTGGGAAGGAGAGAGAGGAAGAGAAAGAGGGAGAGAGAGAGGGGAAGAGAGAGGGGAGAGGTGTAGTGGGAAGGAGAGAGAGGGGAAGAGAAAGAGGGAGAGAGAGAGGGGAAGAGAGAGGGGAGAGGTGTAGTGGGAAGGAGAGGGGAGAATTGCAAGATAAAGGTGGAAATGGTTAAACTGCTTCTTTCTACTTTTTACTCTTTCTCTCTCTTTTCTTTCTCTCTTTCTCCTTTCTCTCTCCTTTCTCTCTCTCTTTCTCTCTCCTTTCTCTCTCTCTCCTTTCTCTCTCATTTCTCTCCTCCCACATCCTACAGTAACATGATGATGTGGTTGGATGTTCCAACATTTAGAGAGCCACTCAAACCAAAACCACATTTCATCTGTCTGTTGGTTTCAGCGCTGCTCCATTAAAAACCAAGCTATGTTACAACTCCATTAAAAACCAGGCTACATTACCACGCAACTGATTTACTGAAAGTATATCCCACAGAGGCATTAGTGACGTAATGTGGTTATTGAATGTTCTGGAGGCACTTAGCCGCAAATGTCCCTCCCTTCCCCTCCACAGCTTCTTTCACACATTCAGTAAAATTATTAATGATTTACCAAACTTATTTTCCAGATGAAGACTCAAAATAAAATATGCTACTCAAGAATAGAATAGACACTAAAGTTGATCTAAGGAAAATTGACTTATTTTTACCATGAAAGATCAAATGAAACAAAGGTAAGTATGGCACGCTAACCCGTTGTGATTTCTGATAGCCGTCTGTGAAGAGGTCTATTGATACAATCAATAAAGCTACACTCCAGACGATCGTTCACACACTTCAACAGATCAATCGTTATAGACACGGCAGTCCAAGTTACATCAACTATCTACTTGATAAAACTCCACTTAACAAGAAAATATTGCATTTGGATTCATTTAAAAACATATATATTCAAAGATTGTTCTCCAAAGTTCTTGTTCTCGTACCTGACTACTATTTACATACAATTAGGTAATTCATTTGTTCTTAATTACATTTACGAATAAGAAAAAGCGAGAAAAACAATCAGAGAGAGAGAGAGAGAGACAGAGAGAGACAGAGAGAGAGAGAGAGAGACAGAGAGAGACAGAGAGGAGAGAGAGACAGAGAGAGAGACAGAGAGAGAGAGAGGAGAGAGAGAGAGAGAGAGAGAGACAGAGAGAGAGAGAGACAGAGAGAGACAGAGAGAGAGACAGACAGACAGACAGACAGAGAGAGAGAGAGAGCATAAGTAATGTTCTTACCTTCAGTAAAGAGATGGAGAGAGAAAGAGAGAGTGTGTTGGAGGAGTGTGTGTGAGAGAGGGATGAAGGAACTTCTCTTCTCTGAGAGACACCCCTTATATACACCCCCCTGCTCTCCACACTGTGTGTATGCGTGTGTGCGTTTTGTGTAAGCTTTTACCTCAATGATGACGCAGTTTGTGTGTGTGTGTGTGTGTGTGTGAGAGCTTGGTGATGCCCAGTAGAACCTCTAGGGGGTATTATTTATATGTTAGACCAGACCAGTAGAACCTCTAGGGGGTATTATTTATATGTTAGACCAGACCAGTAGAACCTCTAGGGGTATTATTTATATGTTAGACCAGACCAGTAGAACCTCTAGGGGGTATTATTTATATGTTAGACCAGACCAGTATAACCTCTAGGGGGTATTAGGTATATGTTAGACCAGACCAGTATAACCTCTAGGGGGTATTATTTATATGTTAGACCAGACCAGTAGAACCTCTAGGGGCATTATTTAAATGTTAGACCAGACCAGTAGAACCTCTAGGGGTATTATTTATATGTTAGACCAGACCAGTAGAACCTCTAGGGGGTATTATTTATATGTTAGACCAGACCAGTAGAACCTCTAGGGGTATTAATTATATGTTAGACCAGACCAGTAGAACCTCTAGGGGGTATTATTTATATGTTAGACCAGACCAGTAGAACCTCTAGGGGTATTATTTATATGTTAGACCAGACCAGTAGAACCTCTAGGGGCATTATTTAAATGTTAGACCAGACCAGTAGAACCTCTAGGGGTATTATTTATATGTTAGACCAGACCAGTAGACCCTCTAGGGGTATTATTTATATGTTAGACCAGACCAGTAGAACCTCTAGGGGGTATTATTTATATGTTAGACCAGACCAGTAGAACCTCTAGGGCTATTATTTAAATGTTAGACCAGACCAGTAGAACCTCTAGGGGTATTATTTATATGTTAGACCAGACCAGACCAGCGAACCTATTGGACAGCAATCAGTTGTACATAATTGGACCTGCTGCTCCACAGCCATTTTTATACAGTCGTGTTCTCTATCTCTCTGACCATCCCTCTCCCTCTCTCTCTCTCTCTCTCTCTCTCTCTCTCTCTCTCTCTCTCTCTCTCTCTCTCTCTCTCTCTCTCTCTCTCTCTCTCTCTCTCTCTCTCTCTCTCTCTCTCCCTCTCTCTTTCTCTCCCTCTCTCTCTCTCTCTCTCAGGTGATTGGATGGGAATCTGAGGGGTTAACGTATCGATCAGCTCTAATCAATAGTAATTGATCAGCTGTATCAGGTTAATATCTTAATTAAGGGAACAGTATCCAAACAATCTAACAGAGGGTTTACAACGCTGTCACAGAGAGAACCTTTTCAAGCCACCTGTTAAACATGTTGATTCTTCAATCTAATATTATATATATCATTACCACAAATTAAGCTTGTCTTTCTCTTATACTTTCTCCTTCCTTCCTTCTATTACTCTTACTCTTTTGCTAAAACTCTCCTCTCTCTCCCTGTCTCTCTGCGCTGCCAACCCACAGCTCTCTGCGTCCTCCCCCAACAGGACGGGTAGCCTACTCTCATCAGAGAGGTCTTTGAAACCTTGAATAAGGGTTTCAAATTTGGGGAAATGACACTCTTTAATTGTTTTATTTTTTGTCAGGAAATGCAGCTCCGTCTCAGGTTCTGCTGTTGTGCAGTGGTTGCACAGCCTTTCCTCTACAGGGAGCCAGGTTTTCCTGTGTCTACCCTTCTCAATGGCAAGGCTGTGCTCACTGAGCCTGTACTTTGTCAAGGTTTTTCTAAGGTTTTGATCAGTAACCATAGTCAAATATTTAGCCACAGTGTACTGTCGATTTAGGGCCAGATAGCACTGCATTTTGCTTTGTGTTTGTGCTTGTGTTTCCCAATAAGCAATATAGTTTTGTTTTGACTGTGTTGTAATTTGGTTTATCCTGATTGATTGGATGTTCTGGTCCTGAGGCTTCAGTGTGTTAGTAGAACAGGTTTGTGAACTCAGCCCCAGGACCAGCTGGATGAGGGGACTCATTTCTTTGCTCAGCTCTTGGCATTGCAGGGCTTGGTAGTGATATGAGAGGGGGTCACTGTATTTTAGATGTTTCCAAAACTGAATTGCTCTTTTTTGAGTTTTTATTGTTAGTGGATATTGGCCTAATTCTGCCCTGCATGCATTGTTCGTAGTTTTCCCCTGGACATGAGGGATAATCTTACAGAACTCTGCATGCAGGGTTTCAATGTTGTGTTTGTCCCATTTGATGAAATCTTGTTTTGCAAGTGGACCCCACACCTCGCTGCCATAAAGTACAATTGGTTCAATGACATATTCAATTATTTTTAGCCAAATTTTAATAGGTATTTCAATTTGAATTTGCTTTTTAATGGTGTAGAATGCCCTGCGTGCTTTCTCTCTCAGTTCATTCACTGCCTCATTAAGGTGTCCAGTTGAGCTTATTTTTAAACCTAAGTAATTGTAGTGTGTGCAGTACTATTTTGTACCAATTGAGAACTTTGGTCTAATTCCCTGAGAACTGGATCTTCTCTGAAAAATCATTATTTTAGTCTTTTTGGGGTTTACTGCCAGGGCCCAGGTCTGGCAGTACTGCTCCAGCAGGTCCAGGCTCTGCTGTAGGCCATGTGCTGTGGGTGACAGCAGGCATAGGTCATCTGCGAAGAGTAGGCATTTAACTTCTGAATTGTGGAGACTGACACCAGGGGCTGAGGATTTTTCTAGAATAGTGGCCAATTCGTTGATGTAAATATTGAAGAGTGCAGGGCTCAGATTACAACCCTGACGAAGGCCCCGCCCCTGGTTAAAGAATTCTGTTATTTTCTTGACAATTTTAATGCTGCACGTATTGCCAGTATACATTGATTTAATTATGTCATATGTTTTACCCCCTACACCACTTTCAATAACTTTGTAGAACAGTTCTGTATGCCAAATAGAATCAAATGCTTTTTGGAAGTCGATAACGCAAGCGTATATTTTTGTATTATTTTGGTGGACATGTTTATCAATCAGGGTGTGTAGGTGTAAATATAATCAGTTGTGCGATGTTTTGGTATAAATCCAATTTGGCTTTTACTCAAGACATTGTGCTTATTAAGGAAGTTTAGAACTCTTACATTTATAATACTACAGAAAACCTTCCCCAGGTTACTGTTCACACAAATGCCTCTGTAATTGTTAGGGTCAAATTTGTCTCCGTTTTTAAAGATTGGGGTTATGAGTCCTTGATTCCAGATGTCAGGGAAATAACCTACACTCAGGGCCCAGGTCTGTCAGGGCCCAGGTCTTATAGAATCTCTCTCTATCGCTCTCTCTCTCTCTCCCCTCTCTGTCTCTCTCTCTTCTCTCCTCTCTCTCTCTCTCTTTCGCTCTCTCTCTCTCTTCTCTCCCCTCTCTCTCTCTCTTTCGCTCTCTCTCTCTTTCGCTCTCTCTCTCTCTCACCCACACACTCACACTGTGTCTCTCTCTATCTCTCTCTCTCACACACACCCACACACTCACACTGTGTCTCTCTCTTTCACACAGTTTAGGTGGAGGTGGTGCAACATTGGCTGTAGCCACACCGTGTGGGAGGTGCAGCCAAGCCTGTTCCAATCAGAATTGATTAGCCCTGCTGGTGTGTGTGTGTGTGTGTGTGTGTGTGTGTGTGTGTGTGTGTGTGTGTGTGTGTGTGTGTGTGTGTGTGTGTGTGTGTGTGTGTGTGTGTGTGTGTGTGTGTGTGTGTGTGTATATGTGTGTGTGTGTGTGTGTGTGTGTGTGTGTGTGTGTGTGTGTGTGTGTGTGTGTGTGTGTGTGTGTGTGTGTGTGTGTGTGTGTGTGTGTGTGTGTGTGTGTGTGTGTTTGGCCTTATACTCTGCACTCCCTGAAACGTTTTTGCAAGTTTACAACCTGTAAGAAATGCACACGTCTGAAAACAAAGTGATCCAGTACTTCATTAACCTGATGTTTGGTAGAAAATTTACTTTCCCACTGGGCAAACCCTGGTTGAATCAATGTTGTTTCTATGTCATTTCAATGAAATTACGCTGAAGCAACGTTGAATAGATGTTGAATTGACGCCTGTGCCCAGTGGGTTGCTCTGTTGTTGAGACATTCTGTAGGAGAAGACATTTTGCTCTGTCGTTGAGACATTCTGTAGGAGAAGACAGTTTGCTCTGACGTTGAGACATTCTTTAGGTGAGCCCTAGGACCATGCCTCAGGATCACCTTGCCTGATGACTCCTGGCTGTCCTCAGTCCACCTGGTCGTGCTACTGTTCCAGTTTCAACTGTTCTGCTTGCGGCTATGGAACCCTGACCTGTTCACCGGACCTGCTGTTTTCGACTCTCTCTCTCTCTCTCTCTCTCTACCGCACCTGCTGTCTCGACCTCTGAATGCTCGGCTATGAAAAGCCAACTGACATTTACTCCTGAGGTACTGACCTGTTGCACCCTCTACAACCACTGTGATTATTATTTGACCCTGGTCATCTATGAACGTTTGAACATCTTGAAGAACAATCTGGCCTTAATGGCCATGTACTGTTATAATCTTCATCAGGACAGCCAGAAGAAGACTGGCCACTCCTCAGAGCTTGGTTCCTTTCTAGGTTTCTTCCTAGGTTCATGCCTTTCTAGGGAGTTTTTCCTAGCCACCGTGCCTCTACATCTGCATTACTTGCTGTTTGGGGTTTTAGGCTGGGTTTCTGTATAGCATGTTGCGACATCTGCTGATGTAAAAAGGGCTTTTTAAATAAATTTGATTAATTGATTGAAAAAGGCCTAGAGGCGTAAAGGCGAGCGAGAGAGAGAGAGACCCTTGCCCAGGGCATTTCAATAACAGATTATAGACAGAGCCTCCATTTCGGTAAACACACTCAATAATTCATCCAACAAGTTCTGTCTGTATGTGTCTGCCTCTGTATGCTGGTGTTGTAGAGATGGTTTACTATGTTCCTCTAGTGGAGACTGGTGTTGTAGAGATGGTTTACTATGTTCCTCTAGTGGAGACTGGTGTTGTAGAGGTAGTTTACTATGTTCCTCTAGTGGAGACTGGTGTTGTAGAGGTGGTTTACTATGTTCCTCTAGTGGAGACTGGTGTTGTAGAGATGGTTTACTATGTTCCTCTAGTGGAGACTGGTGTTGTAGAGATGGTTTACTATGTTCCTCTAGTGGAGACTGGTGTTGTAGAGATGGTTTACTATGTCCCTCTAGTGGAGACTGGTGTTGTAGAGGTGGTTTACTATGTTCCTCTAGTGGAGACTGGTGTTGTAGAGATGGTTTACTATGTTCCTCTAGTGGAGACTGGTGTTGTAGAGATGGTTTACTATGTTCCTCTAGTGGAGACTGGTGTTGTAGAGATGGTTTACTATGTTCCTCTAGTCATCTGGAGACTGGTGTTGTAGAGATGGTTTACTATGTTCCTATAGTCATCTGGAGACTGGTGTTGTAGAGGTGGTTTACTATGTTCCTCTAGTCATCTGGAGACTGGTGTTGTAGAGATGGTTTACTATGTTCCTATAGTGGAGACTGGTGTTGTAGAGATGGTTTACTATGTTCCTCTAGTGGAGACTGGTGTTGTAGAGATGGTTTACTATGTTCCTATAGTCATCTGGAGACTGGTGTTGTAGAGATGGTTTACTATGTTCCTCTAGTGGAGACTGGTGTTGTAGAGGTGGTTTACTATGTTCCTCTAGTGGAGACTGGTGTTGTAGAGGTGGTTTACTATGTTCCTCTAGTGGAGACTGGTGTTGTAGAGATGGTTTACTATGTTCCTCTAGTGGAGACTGGTGTTGTAGAGATGGTTTACCATGTTCCTCTAGTGGAGACTGGTGTTGTAGAGATGGTTTACTATGTTCCTATAGTCATCTGGAGACTGGTGTTGTAGAGATGGTTTACTATGTTCCTCTAGTGGAGACTGGTGTTGTAGAGGTGTTACTATGTTCCTATAGTGGAGACTGGTGTTGTAGAGATGGTTTACTATGTTCCTCTAGTGGAGACTGGTGTTGTAGAGATGGTTTACTATGTTCCTCTAGTGGAGACTGGTGTTGTAGAGATGGTTTACTATGTTCCTCTAGTGGAGACTGGTGTTGTAGAGGTGGTTTACTATGTTCCTATAGTGGAGACTGGTGTTGTAGAGATGGTTTACTATGTTCCTCTAGTCATCTGGAGACTGGTGTTGTAGAGATGGTTTACTATGTTCCTCTAGTCATCTGGAGACTGGTGTTGTAGAGATGGTTTACTATGTTCCTCTAGTCATCTGGAGACTGGTGTTGTAGAGATGGTTTACTATGTTCCTATAGTCATCTGGAGACTGGTGTTGTAGAGATGGTTTACTATGTTCCTCTAGTGGAGACTGGTGTTGTAGAGATGGTTTACTATGTTCCTCTAGTGGAGACTGGTGTTGTAGAGATGGTTTACTATGTTCCTATAGTCATCTGGAGACTGGTGTTGTAGAGATGGTTTACTATGTTCCTCTAGTGGAGACTGGTGTTGTAGAGATGGTTTACTATGTTCCTCTAGTGGAGACTGGTGTTGTAGAGGTGGTTTACTATGTTCCTCTAGTGGAGACTGGTGTTGTAGAGATGGTTTACTATGTTCCTCTAGTGGAGACTGGTGTTGTAGAGGTGGTTTACTATGTTCCTCTAGTGGAGACTGGTGTTGTAGAGGTGGTTTACTATGTTCCTATAGTAGAGACTGGTGTTGTAGAGGTGGTTTACTATGTTCCTCTAGTGGAGACGGGTGTTGTAGAGATGGTTTACTATGTTCCTCTAGTGGAGACTGGTGTTGTAGAGGTGGTTTACTATGTTCCTCTAGTGGAGACTGGTGTTGTAGAGGTGGTTTACTATGTTCCTCTAGTGGAGACTGGTGTTGTAGAGGTGGTTTACTATGTTCCTCTAGTGGAGACTGGTGTTGTAGAGATGGTTTGCTATGTTCCTCTAGTGGAGACTGGTGTTGTAGAGATGGTTTACTGTTCCTCTAGTGGAGACTGGTGTTGTAGAGATGGTTTACTATGTTCCTATAGTCATCTGGAGACTGGTGTTGTAGAGGTGGTTTACTATGTTCCTCTAGTGGAGACTGGTGTTGTAGAGATGGTTTACTATGTTCCTATAGTCATCTGGAGACTGGTGTTGTAGAGATGGTTTACTATGTTCCTCTAGTGGAGACTGGTGTTGTAGAGATAGTTTACTATGTTCCTATAGTGGAGACTGGTGTTGTAGAGATGGTTTACTATGTTCCTATAGTCATCTGTATGCTGGTGTTGTAGAGATGGTTTACTATGTTCCTCTAGTGGAGACTGGTGTTGTAGAGATAGTTTACTATGTTCCTATAGTGGAGACTGGTGTTGTAGAGATGGTTTACTATGTTCCTATAGTGGAGACTGGTGTTGTAGAGGTGGTTTACTATGTTCCTCTAGTGGAGACTGGTGTTGTAGAGGTGATTTACTATGTTCCTCTAGTCATCTGTATGCTGGTGTTGTAGAGATGGTTTACTATGTTCCTCTAGTGGAGACTGGTGTTGTAGAGATGGTTTACTATGTTCCTCTAGTGGAGACTGGTGTTGTAGAGATGGTTTACTATGTTCCTCTAGTGGAGACTGGTGTTGTAGAGATGGTTTACTATGTTCCTCTAGTGGAGACTGGTGTTGTAGAGATGGTTTACTATGTTCCTCTAGTGGAGACTGGTGTTGTAGAGATGGTTTACTATGTTCCTCTAGTGGAGACTGGTGTCGTGGAGGTGGTTTACTATGTTCCTCTAGTGGAGACTGGTGTTGTAGAGATGGTTTACTATGTTCCTATAGTGGAGACTGGTGTTGTAGAGATGGTTTACTATGTTCCTCTAGTGGAGACTGGTGTTGTAGAGGTGGTTTACTATGTTCCTCTAGTGGAGACTGGTGTTGTAGAGATGGTTTACTATGTTCCTCTAGTGGAGACTGGTGTTGTAGAGGTGGTTTACTATGTTCCTCTAATGGAGACTGGTGTTGTAGAGGTGGTTTCCTATGTTCCTATAGTCATCTGGAGAGCCTGGTGTTGTAGAGATGGTTTACTATGTTCCTCTAGTGGAGACTGGTGTTGTAGAGGTGGTTTACTATGTTCCTCTAATGGAGACTGGTGTTGTAGAGGTGGTTTCCTATGTTCCTATAGTCATCTGGAGACTGGTGTTGTAGAGATGGTTTACTATGTTCCTCTAGTGGAGACTGGTGTTGTAGAGATGGTTTACTATGTTCCTCTAGTGGAGACTGGTGTTGTAGAGGTGGTTTACTATGTTCATCTAGTCATCTGGAGACTGGTGTTGTAGAGATGGTTTACTATGTTCCTATAGTCATCTGGAGACTGGTGTTGTAGAGGTGGTTTACTATGTTCCTCTAGTGGAGACTGGTGTTGTAGAGGTGGTTTACTATGTTCCCCTAGTGGAGACTGGTGTTGTTAGAGGTGGTTTACTATGTTCCTCTAGTGGAGACTGGTGTTGTAGAGATGGTTTACTATGTTCCTCTAGTGGAGACTGGTGTTGTAGAGATGGTTTACTATGTTCCTCTAGTGGAGACTGGTGTTGTAGAGATGGTTTACTATGTTCCTCTAGTGGAGACTGGTGTTGTAGAGGTGGTTTACTATGTTCCTCTAGTGGAGACTGGTGTTGTAGAGATGGTTTACTATGTTCCTCTAGTGGAGACTGGTGTTGTAGAGGTGGTTTACTATGTTCCTATAGTGGAGACTGGTGTTGTAGAGGTGGTTTACTATGTTCCTCTAGTGGAGACTGGTGTTGTAGAGGTGGTTTACTATGTTCCTATAGTGGAGACTGGTGTTGTAGAGGTGGTTTACTATGTTCCTCTAGTCATCTGGAGACTGGTGTTGTAGAGATGGTTTACTATGTTCCTCTAGTCATCTGGAGACTGGTGTTGTAGAGATGGTTTACTATGTTCCTCTAGTGGAGACTGGTGTTGTAGAGATGGTTTACTATGTTCCTCTAGTGGAGACTGGTGTTGTAGAGATGGTTTACTATGTTCCTCTAGTGGAGACTGGTGTTGTAGAGGTGGTTTACTATGTTCCTCTAGTGGAGACTGGTGTTGTAGAGATGGTTTACTATGTTCCTCTAGTGGAGACTGGTGTTGTAGAGAAGGTTTACTATGTTCCTCTAGTGGAGACTGGTGTTGTAGAGATGGTTTACTATGTTCCTCTAGTGGAGACTGGTGTTGTAGAGATGGTTTACTATGTTCCTATAGTGGAGACTGGTGTTGTAGAGGTGGTTTACTATGTTCCTCTAGTCATCTGGAGACTGGTGTTGTAGAGATGGTTTACTATGTTCCTATAGTCATCTGGAGACTGGTGTTGTAGAGGTGGTTTACTATGTTCCTCTAGTGGAGACTGGTGTTGTAGAGATGGTTTACTATGTTCCTCTAGTGGAGACTGGTGTTGTAGAGGTGGTTTACTATGTTCCTCTAGTGGAGACTGGTGTTGTAGAGATGGTTTACTATGTTCCTCTAGTGGAGACTGGTGTTGTAGAGGTGGTTTACTATGTTCCTCTAATGGAGACTGGTGTTGTAGAGGTGGTTTCCTATGTTCCTATAGTCATCTGGAGACTGGTGTTGTAGAGATGGTTTACTATGTTCCTCTAGTGGAGACTGGTGTTGTAGAGGTGGTTTACTATGTTCCTCTAATGGAGACTGGTGTTGTAGAGGTGGTTTCCTATGTTCCTATAGTCATCTGGAGACTGGTGTTGTAGAGATGGTTTACTATGTTCCTCTAGTGGAGACTGGTGTTGTAGAGATGGTTTACTATGTTCCTCTAGTGGAGACTGGTGTTGTAGAGGTGGTTTACTATGTTCCTCTAGTCATCTGGAGACTGGTGTTGTAGAGATGGTTTACTATGTTCCTATAGTCATCTGGAGACTGGTGTTGTAGAGGTGGTTTACTATGTTCCTCTAGTGGAGACTGGTGTTGTAGAGGTGGTTTACTATGTTCCCCTAGTGGAGACTGGTGTTGTTAGAGGTGGTTTACTATGTTCCTCTAGTGGAGACTGGTGTTGTAGAGATGGTTTACTATGTTCCTCTAGTGGAGACTGGTGTTGTAGAGATGGTTTACTATGTTCCTCTAGTGGAGACTGGTGTTGTAGAGATGGTTTACTATGTTCCTCTAGTGGAGACTGGTGTTGTAGAGGTGGTTTACTATGTTCCTCTAGTGGAGACTGGTGTTGTAGAGATGGTTTACTATGTTCCTCTAGTGGAGACTGGTGTTGTAGAGGTGGTTTACTATGTTCCTATAGTGGAGACTGGTGTTGTAGAGGTGGTTTACTATGTTCCTCTAGTGGAGACTGGTGTTGTAGAGGTGGTTTACTATGTTCCTATAGTGGAGACTGGTGTTGTAGAGGTGGTTTACTATGTTCCTCTAGTCATCTGGAGACTGGTGTTGTAGAGATGGTGTACTATGTTCCTCTAGTCATCTGGAGACTGGTGTTGTAGAGATGGTTTACTATGTTCCTCTAGTGGAGACTGGTGTTGTAGAGATGGTTTACTATGTTCCTATAGTGGAGACTGGTGTTGTAGAGGTGGTTTACTATGTTCCTCTAGTCATCTGGAGACTGGTGTTGTAGAGATGGTTTACTATGTCCCTCTAGTGGAGACTGGTGTTGTAGAGATGGTTTACTATGTTCCTATAGTGGAGACTGGTGTTGTAGAGATGGTTTACTATGTTCCTCTAGTGGAGACTGGTGTTGTAGAGATGGTTTACTATGTTCCTCTAGTGGAGACTGGTGTTGTAGAGATGGTTTACTATGTTCCTCTAGTGGAGACTGGTGTTGTAGAGATGGTTTACTATGTTCCTCTAGTGGAGACTGGTGTTGTAGAGATGGTTTACTATGTTCCTATAGTGGAGACTGGTGTTGTAGAGGGGGTTTACTATGTTCCTCTAGTCATCTGGAGACTGGTGTTGTAGAGATGGTTTACTATGTTCCTATAGTCATCTGGAGACTGGTGTTGTAGAGGTGGTTTACTATGTTCCTCTAGTGGAGACTGGTGTTGTAGAGATGGTTTACTATGTTCCTCTAGTGGAGACTGGTGTTGTAGAGATGGTTTACTATGTTCCTCTATTGGAGACTGGTGTTGTAGAGATGGTTTACTATGTTCCTCTAGTGGAGACTGGTGTTGTAGAGATGGTTTACTATGTTCCTCTAGTGGAGACGATGTTGTAGAGGTGGTTAACTATGTTTACTATGAAAAATGACATTAAGGTTCTGAAATTAGAGCCAAAGTGATTGTAATGTAATAGTTAGATAATAAAATCCCTTGAACAATTGCCACGACAGTGTGATTATTTACCATCACATCTGAACCAACCACATTCATGGTGCGTGTGTGTGCATGTGTGTGTGTGTGTGTTTGCGCAAGTGTGTGTGGATGAGAAGCATTTTCATGTAATTAAATTGATAAGCGTAAATTATTTTTCACTCTGAAACTTGTTTCAAATAAAAATGTATTTCGATTTGATGCAGTGTCAGAGAAATTGATTCAGGAGAGCTAGGCCTATACTGACTTTCATTAATAATAATAATACCAAGCCATCTGAAGCTATTTTGTCTCCTAAACAGCTCCTGTGATCTATAATTCTACATGAAGGAATACAGAGGTAGCAACATTATACAATAGGAATTATAACAGTAAGATTAATGGTGTGTGTTGTGTATAACTAAGGTGAGTGTTATCCACGGTATATGTATAGTGTGTTACCAGACACGACACATCAAAGATTAACACACAGTACTAGCTCTTGATTCTGTAGAACTGTGTGTGTGTGTGTGTGTGTGTGTGTGTGTGTGTGTGTGTGTGTGTGTGTGTGTGTGTGTGTGTGTGTGTGTGTGTGTGTGTGTGTGTGTGTGTGTGTGTGTGTGTTTAAATGTGTCTGTGTGTGTGTGTGTGTGTTTAAATGTGTGTGTGTGTCTTCTGTTATGACATCACACGTCCCCGTCAGTGATAATTGGCTGGATTGAGTGTTCCACCCAGACTGACTGACAGTCCATCTGTGGAGCATCTACAGTACATGTTAAGTGTGTGTGTGAATGTGTATGTACAGTATGTGTGTGTGTGTGTATATATGTGTGTGTGTGTGTGTGTGTGTGTGTGTGTGTGTGTGTGTGTGTGTGTGTGTGCTGGATATCTCAGTGTTTAAGCGCCAGTATTTAATATCTGGCATGCCAGGGCTTGCTGAGCAGATGGAGCACCTGTACTCTTTTTGTTCTCTCTCTCTCTCTCTCTAAGTACAAAAGGGAAAATAAATATAGGTTGTATTTACAATGGTGTTTGTTCTTTACAGGCTGCCCTTTTCTTGTGGCAACAGATCACAAATCTTGCTGCTGTAATTGCACACTTGTATTTCACCCAATAGATAAGGGAGTTTATCAAAATTGGATTTGTTTTCGAATTCTTTGTAATCTGGTCATACATTTGGCAGGAGGTTAGAAAGTGCAGCTCAGTTTCCACCTCATTTTGTGGGCAGTGTGCACATAGCCTGTCTTCTCTTGAGAGCCAGGTCTGCCTTCGGCAGCCTGTCTCAATAGCAAGGCTATGCTCACTGAGTCTGTACATAGTCAAAGCTTTCCTTCATTTTGGGTCAGTCACAGTGGTCAGGTATTCTGCCACGGTGTACTCTCTCTCTTAATGGCAAAATAGCACTCCAGTTTGCTCTGTTTTTTGGTTAATTCTTTCCAATGTGTCAAGTAATTATCTTTTTGTTTGGGTCTAATTGTGTTGCTGTCCTGGGGCTCTATAGTGTCTGTTTGTGCTTGTGAACAGAGCCCCAGGACCAGCTTGCTTAGGGGGCTCTTCTCCAGGTTAACCTCTTATGGCTGCAAGCCCGAGGTCGGTACACCTATGACAACATCCCCCACCCCCCCCACACTGATTAGCATCGCTAGCATAGCGTCACAATTAAATAGTAGCATCTAAATATCATTAAATCACAAGTCCAAGACACCAAATGAAAGATACAGATCTTGTGAATAAAGCCACCATTTCAGATTTTTAAAATGTTTTACAGGGAAGACAAAATATGTAAATCTATTAGCTAACCATGTTAGCAAAAGACACCATTTTTCTTTGTCCACCATTTTTTCTCAACACCAGTAGCTATCACCAATTCGGCTAAACTAAGATATTGATAGCCACTAACCAAGAAAAAACCTCATCAGATGACAGTCTGATAACATATTTATTGTATAGGATAGGTTTTGTTAGAAAAATGTGCATATTTCAGGTATAAATCATAGTTTACAATTGCACCCACCATCACAAATCGACTAGAATAAATACACAGAGCAACGTGTATTACCAATTTACTCATCATAAAACATTTCTTAAAAATACACAGCACATAGCAATGGAAAGACACAGATCTTGTGAATTCAGACAATATTTCAGATGTTCTAAGTGTTTTACAGCGAAAACACAATAAATCGTTATATTAGCATACCACATATGCAAACGTTACCCGACCATTGATTCAAGCCAAAGAGAGCGATATCGTTATCATCGCCAAAATATATTAATTTTTTCACTAACCTTCTCAGAATTCTTCCGATGACACTCCTGTAACATCATATTACAACATACATATAGAGTTTGTTCGAAAATGTGCATATTTAGCCACCAAAATCATGGTTAGACAATGACAAAAGTAGCCCAGCTGGTCAGAAAATGTCGTGCGCCATATTAGACAGTGATCTAGTCTTATACATAAATACTCATAAACGTGACTAAAAAATATAGGGTGGACAGCGATTGATAGACAATTTAATTCTTAATACAATCGCTGAATTACATTTTTTAAATTATCCTTACTTTTCAATACAGGTTGCGCCAAGCGAAGCTACATCTAACAAAATGGCGGCATAAGCGATTAACATTTTTCGACAGAAACACGATTTATCATAATAAATTGTTCTTACTTTGAGCTGTTCTTCCATCAGAATCTTGGGCAATGAATCCTTTCTTGGGTCTAATCGTCTTTTGGTCGAAAGCTGTCCTCTTGCCATGTGGAAATGCCCACTGCGTTCGGCATGAACTGGAAACGTGCCCAGAGGTTCAAAGTGTCTCAGAAAGCAATGCCTCAAAATCGCACTAAACGGATATAAATTGCTATAAAACGGTTTAAATTAACTACCTTATGATGTTTTTAACACCTATAACGAGCAAAAACATGACCGGAGAAATATTACTGGCTAAACTAAAGCTTGGAAAAAGAGCAGGTCCGTGTCCACCTTGCATCAGGCGCAGCTGGAAAAGGGACACTACCTACACGTTGTGCTGTTTTATAGAGGCTCTGATTGCGCAATCGACTCCATTCAAAGCGTCACCACGTAATGACATCCAGGGGAAGACGTAAGCAGTGTTTGTATCCTCATAGCATTCACAGGGACCTTTAAACTGACTCCAGATCAGGGGCCAAGATGTCTGAAATCTGACTCCATGTCAGGGAAAGTGCTGTAGAATGAGTTCTGTTCCACTCAGAGACAAAATTTCAACGGCTATAGAAACTAGAGAGTGTTTTCTATCCAATAATAACAATAATATGCATATTGTACGAGCAAGAATTGAGTACGAGGCCGTTTGAAATGGGCACCTATTATCTGGCTACTCAATACTGCCCCTGCAGCCATAAAAAGTTAATTTCTCTGAAGGTGATGGCTTTGATATGGAAGGTTTGGGAATCACTTCCTTTTAGGTGGTTGTAGAATTTAACAGCTCTTTTCTGGATTTTGATAATTAGCGGGTATCGGCCTAATTCTGCTCTGCATGCATTATTTGGTGTTCTACGTTGTACACAGAGGATACTTTTGCAGAATTCTGCATGCAGAGTCTCAATTTGGTGTTTGTCCTATTTAGTGAATTATTGGTTGGTGAGCGGCCCCTAGAACTCACAACCATAAAGGGCAATGGGTTCTATGACTGATTCAAGTATTTTTAGTCAGATCCGAAACGCTTCGTCAAATTTTTTGTTCCTTTTGATGGCATAGAAGTCCCTTCTTGCCTTGTCTCTGAGATCGTTCACAGCTTTGTGGAAGTTACCTGTGGCGCTGATGTTTAGGCAGAGGTATGTATAGTATTTTGTGTGCTCTCGGGCAACGATGTCTAGATAGAATTTGAATTTGTGGTCCTGGCAACTGAACCTTTTTTGGAACACCATTATTTTTGTCTTACTGAGATTTACTGTCAGGGCCCAGGTCTGTCAGGGCCCAGGTCTGTCAGGGCCCAGGTCTGTCAGGGCCCAGGTCTGTCAGGGCCCAGGTCTGTCAGTGCCCAGGTCTGTCACGGCCCAGGTCTGTCACGGCCCAGGTCTGTCAGGGCCTAGGTGCTGCTGTAGGCCCTCCATAGTTGGGGACAGAAGCACCAGATCATCAGCAAACAGTAGACATTTGACTTCAGATTCTAGTACGGTGAGGCCGGGTGCTGGAGACTGTTCTAGGGCCCTTGCCAACTTGTTGATATATATGTTGAAGAGGGTGGGGCTTAAGCTGGTTGTGTACATGGTTTTCCAATTTTCCCAGAAGTGGTTAGAGTCTATGGATTCTTCAATTACATTGAGCTGATTTCTGACGTGCTGTTCCTTCTTTTTCCATAGTGTATTTCTGTATTGTTTTAGTGATTCACCATAATGAAGGCTTAGGCTCAGGTTTTCTGGGTCTCTATGTTTTTGGTTGGACAGGTTTCTCAATTTCTTTCTTAGGTTTTTGCATTCTTCATCAAACCATTTGTCATTGTTGTCAATTTTCTTTGGTTTTCTGTTTGAAATGTTTAGATTTGATAGGGAAGTTTCTACTGCCAAGTTTACACCTTCACTATTACAGTGGAACGTTTTGTTCAGGAAGTTGTCTAAAAGGGATTACATTTTTTGTTGCCTAATTGCTTTTTGGTAGGTTTCCACACTAATTTCCTTCCATCTATAGCATTTCTTAATATTATTCAGTTCCTTTGGCTTTGATGCCTTATGGTTGAGTATTGCTCTGTCCAAGTAGACTTTGATGTGATCTGATAGGGGTGTCGGTGGGCTGACTGTGAATGCTCTACAGTACTACTGCCAAGAGATGAGCTATAAGTGTAACTACCATAGGAGTCCCCTCGAAGCCTACCATTGACTATGTAAATACCCAGCGTGAGACAGAGCTGCAGGAGTTGTGACACGTTTTTTTGCCTAAGGGGGCATATATGGGAGGGAATTTTTTCACCTCCAGGTAGATGTTTGTCCCCCTGTGTGCTGAGAGTTCTTGTCCATTTCTGGCGTTTAGGTCGTCACAGACTAGTACATGTCCCTGAGCCTGGAAATGGTTGATCTCCCCCTCTAGGATGGAGAAGCTGCCAAGTATGGGGATTCTATTGGAGGGATGTAGGTAGAACACATGAGGACATTTCTCTCTGTTGACATCATTTCCTTATTCATTTCAAGCCAAATGTAAAATGTTCCTGTTTTGATTAATTTAATAGAGTGAGTTAGGTCTGCTCTATACCAAATTAGCATACCCCCTGAGTCTCTTACCTGTTTCACACCTGGTAGTTTGGTGGATGGGACTACCAGCTCTCCGTAACCTAGAGGACAACCAGTGGGTGGGTGGGTGGGTCTCTCTCTCTCTCTCTCTCTCTCTCTCTCTCTCTCTCTCTTTCTCTTTCTCTCTCTCTCTCTCTCTCTCTCTCTCTCTCTCTCTCTCTCTCTCTCTCTCTCTCTCTCTCTCTCTCTCTCTCTCTCTCTCTCTCTCTCTCTCTCTCTCTCTCTATATATATATATATATATATATATATGCTGGGAGTGTTTGGTGCATGCTGGGAAGTGTATGATCGAGGGAGTGCGTGTGTTGTGTAGAGTTAGATATTCAGAACTTTCTTTCGGTTTTCTCTTTCTTGGTGGCATTCTTTGTTTTCTTCTGTGCATGATTAAGATTATTATAATTTTTTTGTGTGGTAGAATTAAGTATTTCGTTTTTTTTCGTATCGAAATTACCTTGATTTTGGCGGGGATGGCATCCCGAATTGGAATGCCGTCCCTGTCACTTCGGCACGGCTTTAGGTGTGTTACTGAAGCTACTGTCACGGTGGAGGAGTTTCTGGTCGCCGTAGGAGAGAAGGTAGGATATGAGAATGTTGCTTATGCGTCACGGATGAATAAAGCGGTGGTGGTATTTCTTAAAGAAGAGCGCCTTGTAGATCGTATGGTTGAGCATGGAGTACTTCTTAAAGGTATGTTTATTCAAGTTACGCCGCTTTTTTCTCCGTCAACAAGGGTAACGATTTCAAATGTACCACCGTTTATTCCAAATAAGCTATTGGAGCGCGAGTTATTGCGCTTTGGGAAGTTTGCAAGCTCAATTAAGGTTGTTCCGTTGGGTTGCAAACACCCGGCGTTGAAACAGGTTATGTCGTTTCGGCGACAGGTGTTTATGTTTTTGGATTCACCGGAGCAGACTTTAGAGATATCGTTTAAAGTCAAGTATGACAATAGACTGTATATGGCTTATGCTAGTACGGGTAGTCAACGGTGTTTTGAGTGTGGGGATGTTGGCCATAAGCGACATGCTTGCCCGAAAAGGGAGAAGGCAGAGGGAGGGGCGCAGGTGGTCATCATAACGCCTGGGCCCACTGATGTAGGGAGAGGTGGGCTGTCAGTGGTTGAGCAGCCACAAGCACCTGTTGCCGAGGAACAAGTTATCCGTGTTGAGGCCACGAGTTTGCAACTTGTATTAGAGGGAAATGTTATGCAGCAGAAAAATATTGTTGTAGGAGGCAAGGATGGATCTGAAGAGCCAGTTCCTCAGACTGGTGAGGAGGTGCCCAGTACGAGTGCTGGGGTACAGGAGGGGGTTCATATGGAGCTAATCTCCCAGGTAGTGGAGGAGATGCCCACTACGAGTAATGGAGTACAGGAGGGGGTTCATGTGGAGCTAATCTCCCAGGTAGTGGAGGAGATGCCCACTACGAGTAATGGAGTACAGGAGGGGGTTCATGTGGAGCTAATCTCCCAGGTAGTGGAGGAGATGCCCACTACGAGTAATGGAGTACAGGAGGGGGTTCATATGGAGCTAGGCTCTCAGGTAGTGGAGGAGATGCCCACCACGGGTAAAGGGGTTCAGGTGGGGCTAGTCTCCCAGGTAGTGGAGGAGATGCCTGGTACGAGTGATGGGGTGCAAGTGGGGAGTGTTGAAAGGGATGTGGTAGAGGGGAGTCAGTGGTCTGTGGCCTCAGCTGAGGAGGATCAGGAGAAGGATATGGATATCTCTTCTGATATGACAGCAGCTGGTGAGGACTCAATTTATGATCTAGAGGAGGTAAATGGTTTTCTGGATCAGACTTTTGGGAAATCTGTCAAATTGGCAGAATATTTTGATGTTGATAAGTTTGTGAGGTCAGCTGTGATGTTACAGAAGACGGTGGGGTTAGACCAGTTGAGTGAGAAGAAGCGGTTTCGCTTGAGGAAATTTGTTACTGCTGTTACAGCAGCAAAAGGTGGTGGGAAACGTGGTCAGGTTAATAAGAAAAAATTTAAATAATGATGATGATCATGCTTCATAGGGTGTCTTTTTTCTCTTTGGTTTCTCTGTGGTATCTTCTGCTTTTTCTTTCTCTTTTCTATATGGAGGTACTAAGGGTGGGCTCTCTCAATATTAATGGGGGAAGGGACAGAAATAAGAGGGCTTGGGTATTAGAAGTAATAAAACAGAAAAGGCTTAATGTAGTTTTCCTTCAGGAGACACAGTGATGAGGCTAATGAGGTTGACTGGGGAATGTGGTGGGAGGGGCAGCATATACTCAGTCATGGTACTAATTTCAGTGCTGGGGTGGCCATCTTGTTTTCCTCAGGGTTAGGGGTGACGGTGATATCTACAACAGAGATTGTCAAGGGTCGGGTTTTATTGGTCAAGGTGGATGTTATGGGTTTTTTTTTTTTTTTTTTAATGTCTATGCTCCTAATGAGGGTACAGAGCGTCTTGTTGTGTTTGATCAAATAAAAGAAACCTTAAGACAGTGTGACCAAGAGGGGTGTATGGTTTTAGGGGGGGACTGGAACTGTACTGTGGATTTTACTGTTGATCGCACTGCTGAAGAACCTCACCTGCGGTCAGCCACTTTCCTGTCTGGCTTACTAACTGAGTTTGAGCTTTCTGATGTGTGGAGAGTAAGGAATGCAAAAGTTAGGCAGTACACATGGCTAAAAATTAATGAAGGTCGTGTCAGTGCAGCAAGGTTAGACAGGTTGTACGTATCTGATCAATACTGTAGTAGGGTTGGAAGGTGTGCCATTACTCCTGTGGGTTTCTCTGATCATCACATGGTTACTGTTGATATTCACTTGTCCTGTCCACGAAGGTCATCACCTTACTGGTATTTTAATGTTAAATTGTTACATGATGTCAAGTTTTGTGAAAGGTTTTTGTTGTTTTGGGAAAAATGGAGGGTTACAAAAGGGAATTTTGAGTCCTTGAGACAATGGTGGGATGTTGGGAAGGCCCAAATATGAGTATTTTGTCAACAGTATACTGCTTTGTCTCAAATTGAAGTTAAAGAGACTATCAAGGCCCTTGAGCAGGACATCAAATCAATTGAATTGAAGCTGCTCACTCAGAATGACCCTGGACTAGTCATGAACTTACAGGACAAGAGACATGAACTGAGGTCGTTTCTGCATGAAAGAGTGAAAGGTGCCTTGATTAGGTCTCGTTTCGCTTCCCTCAAGGACATGGATGCTCCTAGTGCTTTTTTTTTTAAACCTTGGACAGTCGAAATTACAACGTAAACAGATGGTCTGCCTTCGTCTCCCTGATGGGAAGGTGACCACGGATGACAGTGAAATGCGTCAACATGCCGTGGATTTCTACTCTGCCCTCTATAAGGCGGAGGATTGTGACTCTCTGTGTACTGAACCTCGTGTATGGTGAAGGTGGGGGGTGGTTTGAGTTGCCCCATCCCTGTCCAAAGGGGTATCAGACAGGGATGCCCAATTTCAGGGCAGTTATATAGTCTGGCGATTGAACCAATGCTTTGTTTTTTAAGAGCGAAGCTTACTGGTTTCTCTGTGCCAGGTGTAATGAAGGGTCCCACGATAGCACTGTCTGCGTATGCAGATGATGTGACAGTTTTTATTACAGGGGCTGAGGATGTTAAGGTTCTCTCAAACGCTTTAATGGTGTATGAGGGTGCCTCCTCAGCTAGAGTCAATTGGGGAAAGAGTGAAGCGCTGTGGGCAGGTCAGCTTCAGATAGGGTCCGCTCCACGGTTACCAGGTGGGCTTCAGTGGGGCAGAGATGGGATGAAGACATTGGGTGTTTTTCTAGGCTCTGATGTCTTTCAGAAAAAGAACTGGGAGGGTGTAGTGGAGAAAGTGTGTGCCAGACTGTCAAGATGGAAATGGGTGCTACCCCAGTTGTCTTATAGGGGAAGGGTACTGGTAATTAATAATCTTGCTGCCTCTACCCTGTGGCACAGACTAATGATTTTGCAGCCACCAAAGGGTCTGATACAAGAGCTTCAGAGGACCCTTGTCAATTTCTTCTGGTCTGGACAACACTGGATCAAAGCTGCAGCCCTGTACCTGCCACTGCACGAGGGGGGGCAAGGCCTGGTGGACATTTCCTCTAGGATCATGGCTTTCCGGCTTCAAGCAGCCCAGAGACTGTTGTACAGTGACGGTTCTAGCTGGGTCGACACAGCCTACGCATTGATGAGGAGAGCGGGCTGTTTGGGCTTAGACAAGCACCTTTTCCTCTTAAAGCTGGAGGGGGGTGAGTTGAATGGCCTGACTCCATTTTATGAGTCTGTTATGCAGGCTTGGAGGGTTCTTGTCAAGTCCCGTAAGGCCGGCACGCTACCAGGGATGTGGCTTTTTGAAGAGCCTCTTTTTTATAACACTGCCATCCAGTCCAGTGCTCTGGGTTCAGCCAGCCTGCGTTCATGCCTGTTAGGTGTCGGGTGCACCAAGCTGGGTCATCTGATGCAGAGCAGGAGCAGATCGTTGGAGGAGCTGGGAGAAAGAGCGGGGATCCGATCATCTCGCCTACTGAGGAAGGTCGTCGCTGAGGTCTGTGACTCCTTGCCAGTTCTTCATCGTCAGTATGTGACTGACACTTCCAATTCTGATCGGTGGAAGGAGGGTCTGGATTATGTGTTCCCTGCACTGATTGTTAGTGCTGCGGTGGGGGCATTTGAGGAGGATGTGGGGATGCTGCTTTCCTTCGATACCCCGGAGCTGGGGGAGTTCAAGGAGGTGGGTACAGAATATGTGTAAAGGTGTCCCATGCCTCTTCCCTGGAAGGGGTAAAATCGACGAGGTGGGCGGGTGTGCTTCGTCCAGGTGCTTCCCCAAAAGGCTGTTGGCGATCATTATACAAACTGCCGATTGATAAGAGGACAGCTGACCTCCAATGGAGGATCATACATGGAGCTATAGCCACCAACATGCATCTGGTACACCTGGACCCTACTGTTGGGGAAGGGTGTCCATTCTGTGCAGAGTCTGAAACTCTGGCACACCTGTTTTTACTGTGTCCCAGGTTGGTCGGGATGATTGACCTGATCACTGACTGGTTCTCAACGTTGGGAGAGGTTTTCTCTTCCCAACTGTATATATTTGGGCCAAAGTACAGGTTCAGTCAAAAGGGTGTCGTTGTGTTGCTTAATTTTGTGTCAGGGGCAGCTAAATTAGCGATATGGAAGACCCGAAAGAACAGTATTCGGGGACAGGGGTCTGTGGATGTGGTGGGAATGCTGGAGGGAATGGTGGCAGCGAGACTAAGGGTTGAGTTTGCCTATTATAAACTTGTCAACAATATTGATCTGTTTATGAGTATATGGGGTATTCAGAGGCTGTTGTGTTTAGTTACTGTGGAGGAGGAGTTGGAGTTGTGTTTTTAATTGATGTGTAACTGTGGTTTTGTATGAGTATTTATTGTGTGGTGGGCTCCCAGACCCAATAAAGATTATTTAAAACTCTCTCTCTCTCTCTCTCTCTCTCTCTCTCTCTCTCTCTCTCTCTCTCTCTCTCTCTCTCTCTCTCTCTCTCTCTCTCTCTCTCTCTCTCTCTCTCTCTCTCTCTCTCTCTCTCTCTCTCTCTCTCTCTCTCTCTCTCTCTCTCTCTCTCTCTCTCTCTCTCTCTCTCTCTCTCTCTCTCTCTCTCTCTCTCTCTCTCTCTCTCTAGTTTCAATTCAAGAGGCTTTATTGGCATGGGAATCATATGTTTACATTGCCAAAGCGTGTGCGTGTGTATGTGTGTGCACGCGTATGAGTGTGTTTGTGTGTATGTGCATTTGTGTGTGTGTTTAAGCTCCAGTATTTCATATCCGGCATATCTGTGTGTGTGTGTGTGTGTTTAAGCTCCAGTATTTCATATCTGGCAAGCCAGGGCTTGCTGAGCAGATGGAGAGGCTCCCATCACCTTGGTAATGTGCACCTGTACTCTCGCTCTCTCGCTCTCTCGCTCAATTCAATTCAAGGGGTTTTATTGGCATGGGAAACATATGCTAACATTGCCAGAGCAAGTGAAATGGATAAACAAAAGTGAAGTAAACAGTGAAGTAAGCAGCCTAGCGCGGAGGAGACGCTGTCGATACGGCATGGATTCAGGTGTGTTCCTGAGAACGGAGTTAAGGTGGAGGAGGTTCTGCTCCCTGTTGGCGAACAGGTAGGAGCTGAATTTACACGTTCCGCTTCCAGAATGAACAAAGCTGTGGTTGTGTTCATGAAAAGAGCAAATTTGGTGGGTAGGCTCGATGCTAGTAGAATATTTGTAAGGGGTGTGTTGGTGCCAATTTCTCCTTTTTCTACCCCTTCGACCAGGGTGGTAGTTGCAAATTTGCCTCCGTTTATTACGGATGATCAAATCAGGAAAGAGCTGAGTGGTTTTGGTAAGTTTGCTAGTGGGTTTCGTGTCTGCAGGTTTTCAGGCAGATGCCGTCAAGCATGTTATTTCGTTCCGGAGGCAAGTGTTCATGTTTCTGAATAACAATGAGCAACAGCTAAATGTGCATTTTAAAGTGAGGCATGGGGAGGGGCTCTACGCAGGGTTTGCCAGCACAGATAGTCTACGGTGTTTTGAGTGTGGGGATTTGGGGCATAAGAGCTTTGCGTGCCCACATCAAGGCCGTAGACAAGGTGAGGGTACAAGCGCCAGTGGGGGAAATCGAGGTCAACATGCAGGGGGTCATGAGACGCAGGCAGCAGAGGCTGGGCCTAGTCATGATACAAATTGTAGGGTAGATGAGGCTGGGTCTAGGTATGCTATAGATGATGGTGTAGGTGAGGCTGGGTCTAGTCATGCTATGGATGGTGGTGTAGATGAGGCTGGGACTAGTCATGCTATGGATAGTGGTGTAGGTGAGGCTGGGTCTAGTCCTGCTAGAGATGGTGGTGTAGATGAGGCTGGGACTAGTCAGGCTGTAGATGATGGTGTAGGTGAGGCTGGGTCTAGTCATGCTATGGATGGTGGTGTAGATGAGGCTGGGACTAGTCAGGCTGTAGATGATGGTGTAGGTGAGGCTGGGTCTAGTCATGCTATGGATGGTGGTGTAGATGAGGCTGGGACTAGTCAGGCTGTAGATGATGGTGTAGGTGAGGCTGGGTCTAGTCATGCTATGGATGGTGGTGTAGATGAGGCTGGGACTAGTCAGGCTGTAGATGATGGTGTAGGTGAGGCTGGGTCTAGTCATGCTATGGATGGTGGTGTAGATGAGGCTGGGACTAGTCAGGCTGTAGATGATGGTGTAGGTGAGGCTGGGTCTAGTCATGCTATGGATGGTGGTGTAGATGAGGCTGGGACTAGTCATGCTATGGATGGTGGTGTAGATGAGGCTGGGACTAGTCAGGCTGTAGATGATGGTGTAGGTGAGGCTGGGTCTAGTCATGCTATGGATGGTGGTGTAGATGAGGCTGGGACTAGTCAGGCTGTAGATGGTGGTGCAGCTGAGGCTGGGTTTAGTCATATCATGGATGGTGGTGTAAATGAGGCTGGGCCTAGTCAGGTTATTCTATTTTGGTGCATACATTGGTGCGAAAAGTGCAAATCAATCCCAGAACAACAGCAAAGGACCTTGTGAAGATGCTGGAGGAAACAGGTAGAAAAGTATCTATATCCACAGTAAAACAAGTCCTATATCGACATAACCTGAAAGGCCGCTCAGCAAGGAAGAAGCCACTGCTCCAAAACCGCCATAAAAAAGCGAGACTACGGTTTGCAACTGCAAATGGGGACAAAGATTGTACTTTTTGTAGAAATGTCCTCTGGTCTGATGAAACAAAAATAGAACTGTTTGGCCATAATGACCATCATTATGTTTGGAGGAAAAAGGCGGAGGCTTGCAAGCCGAAGAACACCATCCCAACCGTGAAGCACGGGGGTGGCAGCATCTTGTTGTGGGGGTGCTTTGCTGCAGGAGGGACTGGTGCACTTCACAAAATAGATGGCATCATGAGGCAGGAAAATTATGTGAACATATTGAATGTCTCAAGCCATCAGTCAGGAAGTTAAAGCTTGGTCACAAATGGGTCTTCCAAATGGACAATGACCCAAAGCATACTTCCAAAGTTGTGGCAAAATGGCTTAAGGACAACAAAGTCAAGGTATTGAAGTGGCCATCACAAAGCCCTGACCCCAATCCTATAGAAAATTTGTGGGCAGAACTGAAAAAGCGTGTGCGAGCAAAGATGCCTACAACCCTAACTCAAACCTAACTCACCAGCTTTGTCAGGAGGAATGGGCCAAAATTCACCCAATTTATTGTGGGAAGCTTGTGGAAGGCTACCCAAAACGTTTGACCAAGTTAAGCAATTTAAAGGCAATGCTACCAAATACTAATTGAGTGTATGTGAACTTCTGACCCACTGGGATGTGATGAAATAAATAAAAGCTGAAATAAATCCTTCTCTCTACTATTATTCTGACATTTCACATTCTTAAAATAAAGTGGTGATCCTAACTGACCTAAGACAGGGAATTTTTACTAGGATTAAATGTCAAGAATTGTGAAAAACGGAGTTTAAATGTATTTGGCAAAGGTGTATGTAAACTTCTGACTTCAACTGTACCTTTCTTTTTCATCTCTCCATCTCTCTCTCCTTTTCATCCGTCTCTCTCCTTTTCTTCCGCCTCTCTGTATTTCCATCATCTGTCCTTTTTGGGGATAGAATGTTCTCTCTCTCTCCATCTCTCTCTCTCTCTCTCATTTCCTCTCACTATGCAATAACCTGCAATAACAGCCCTACTGTGTTATGACCAGAATAAACTGTTTCATAGCAGAAACTCTCATCTATCCACCAATAACCTGCAATAACAACCCTACTGTGTTATGTGACCAGGAGAAACTATTTCATAGCAGAAACTCTCATCTATCCACCATTGCAGTAAATAGTGACAATGATTCAGTTGACCTTTCATAAGTCATGGAAAATCTCCATCTTTTAGTTTCTCTATTTCCTCTTGGGTATTGATAGAGGTCAAAGTTCAATTCAGGTCGACCATTGAGTGGTTACATCAGAGAGGCCAACCAGCTGGCCCCATAACGCCCTACGACAGGGGTTCCAACCAGCTGTCACCATAACCCCTTACGACAGGGGTTCCAACCAGCTGGCCCCATAACCCCTTACGACAGGGGTTCCAACCAGCTAGCACCATAACCCCTTACGACAGGGGTTCCAACCAGCTGGCCCCATAACCCCTTACGACAGGGGTTCCAACCAGCTGGCACCATAACCCCTTACGACAGGGGTTCCAACCAGCTGGCCCCATAACCCCTTACGACAGGGGTTCCAACCAGCTGGCACCATAACCCCTTACGACAGGGGTTCCAACCAGCTAGCACCATAAACCCCCTACGACAGGGGTTCCAACCAGCTGGCCCCATAACCCCCTACGACAGGGGTTCCACCAGCTGGCCCCATAACCCCTTAAGACAGGGGTGCCAACCAGCTAGCACCATAACCCCTTACGACAGGGGTTCCAACCAGCTGGCCCCATAACCCCTTACGACAGGGGTTCCAACCAGCTGGCACCATAACCCCTTACGACAGGGGTTCCAACCAGCTGGCCCCATAACCCCCTACGACAGGGGTTCCAACCAGCTGGCACCATAACCCCTTACAACAGGGGTTCCACCAGCTGGCCCCATAACCCTCTACGACAGGGGTTCCAACCAGCTGGCCTAATAACCCCTTAAGACAGGGGTTCCAACCAGCTGGCCCCATAACCCCTTACGACAGGGGTTCCAACCAGCTGGCCCCATAACCCCTTACAACAGGGGTTCCAACCAGCTGGCCCCATAACCCCTTAAGATAGGGGTTCCAACCAGCTGGCCCCATAACCCCTTAAGACAGGGGTTCCAACCAGCTAGCACCATAAACCCTTACGACAGGGGTTCCAACCAGCTGGCCCCATAACCCCTTATGACAGGTGTTCCAACCAGCTGGCCCCATAACCCCTTACGAAAGGGGAAAAAGAGACAAGAAACTGTGAAATGTCATATATAACGAGAGGTTACTCTGGTAATTGGTTTCAAAGGAGAGAAACTAGACGCTTTGACCCAGTTGATTGCTCCGTTTCCTCTCTGGAACGAACCGCTACATCCCCTGAAGTGCTGCTTTAATAGCTGAATATCCTCTCCTTCATAAAATGTTGTAATTTACATGCAGCCCTAATGGTCTCTGCTCTGTGGAATATCTGAATATGTGAAGACATACGCACAGCTTACTACTAACGTTACTTACATCAGATATGATTTATGTAATTCATTATGATGTCATAAAGGTTACAGGAAAGAGTGAAAACATAATATTCATACAACGTCTGCATCCAGGGGGGGGGGGGGGGGGGGGGGGGGGGGGGGGGGGGGGGGTTCAGGTCAAAGAGAAGTGTGTGTTTTCTGAGGAAAAGAAAAGCTGTAAGTTGTCCCCATATTTACTGTTAGCAGCTGGGAAGGAGTCTGTGTGTGCGTGCTCAACATGAGATGCAAAGTACTTGAAATGCTTTTGCCCCCCCCCCCCCCCCCCAAAAAAAAGTTTTAATTGTCCTACTTATCTCTGCCCAACTTTGGTATCTTCTCCCTGGTCATGATAATCAACAACAGCTTCATGATATCTCCATTTAGAGCTTTGTGTTCTGGATGAAGAACAGCAGCCATTTTGTGCCAGACAGCACACCATACATCTCCGTAATGGACACTTAGACACGATCGTGGCTCAGTCATTCCTACAATGCAGTGTGACGTCCTCTGCTCGTCTCTGACTCAAAGTTCTGGAATACTTCCTGTAATGGGATAATGTCAGACATTTAACAGACGTACGAGCGCGCAAGCAGGCATGCACACATGGAAAACATACATAGACATGCCTCATTATTCTGCTTGTGGGAATCTCCAAGTACCTCTCCAGATTAATTGCCTGTGTGTGTGTGTGTGTGTGTGTGTGTGAGAGTCTGAGTAGGTCTATCTAAAGCCAGGATCTAAGTCGTTGTTGACAAGAGTAATGTACTTTATTTTTGAAGGTAATTCACATTTGAGCCGGCATCTGCAGTGTTTACCATTAATGTTTTAACAAACATCAAGGACGTCATTGAGCTAATACAGGGGGGGGGGGGATTTCAGGTCAAAGAGAAGTGTGTGTTTTCTGAGGAAAAGAAAAGCTGTAAGTTGTCCCCATATTTACTGTTAGCAGCTGGGAAGGAGTCTGTGTGTGCGTGCTCAACATGAGATGCAAAGTACTTGAAATGCGCACTACACTGGGGATCCACGTCCAGCAATTCATTACATTTGATTAATAAAATAGATGACTAAATAATTAACAGATAAACTAACACTATGTATGCAAACTAATATAGATAATACTAATTCATATATTTAAAAAAAAATAAGTATGTATACAGTGGCCTCCGACATTATTCACACCCTTGATAAAGATGAGCAAAAATGACTATATAAAATAAATAATTGTATACTAATACTCAAAAAATGTTGGGATACATTTTTTGGGGACAACCCTGTTTTCAATACCTCAGCTGGCGAGAAAAACGGTACTGATTGTGTTGTGTGGTGTCAGGAAAATAACCTCTCACCCAACGTCAACAAAACAAAGGAGCTCATCGTGGACTTCAGGAAACCCCCCCATCCACATCGACGGGACCGCAAAGAAATGGTTAAATGACCACTGAATCAACATTTTGCAATGGCCATCTCAGTCTCTGGACTTGAACACCTTTGAAAACCTATGGTTTGAATTGAAGAGGGCAGTCCATAAGCGCAGACAAAGGATATTGAGGATCTGGGAAGATTCTATATGGAAGAATGGTCTAATATCCCTCCCAATGTGTTCTCCAATAATTTTACCACATTGTATCCTCAATTTCATAATATCAAATTAATAGTTCCAACCTTGTCTCATCGCTGCAATTCGGGAGAGGTGAATGTGGAGACATGCGTCCTTCGAAACATGACCCGCCAGGCCGCACTGCTTCTTAAGCACCAATGTGTCGGAGGAAACACTGTTCGACAGTCAGCTTGCAGGTGCCCAGCCCTCCACAAGGAGTCGCTACAGCACGATGAGCCAAGGAAAACCCGGACAGCGCTGGGCCAATTGTGTGCCGCCCGGTCACGGCCGGCTGTGACTGTAGTGGCGCCTCAGCACTGCGATACAGTGCCTTAGACCGATGCGCCACTCGGGAGTCACGACCCCATACATTTAATATATATATACATTTAATATATATATACATATATATACACACACACACACACACACACACATACAGTATATATATTAAATGTATGGGGTTGTGACTCCCGAGTGTCTATATATATATATTACTTGTTGAACAAAATATATTAATCTGAGCAATTGTATTAATATAATATAATAGCATTTCCCCATTATATTATGGTATTACAATGTAGCTCTGTTTTTTAATGATTTCTTTAAACAGCCATTTTTGCTCATCTTTATGAATGATGTCAATCATTTTGGTCCCCCTGTAGTAGCGTGTCTTGGAGTAAAAAAATATATATATTTAATGCTTTTAGGTAAAAAATGATTTACAGTTTACAGCAGATAAAGGAAACAATGTAAATGTATGTCACACTTTATTTGGATAGTCCAGATTTTCCATCTGTAGATGCTCTACAGATGGTCATGCTATCAACAAACGATCTATTGATTAGCAACTGCTTGCCAAGAGTGTGCAAAGCTGTCATCAAGGCAAAAGGTGGCTATTTGAAGAATCTCAAATATAAATTTGATTTTGATTTGTTTAACACTTTTTTGGTTACTACATGATTCCATATGTGTTATTTCATAGTTTTGATGTCTTCACTATTATTCTACAATGTAGAAAATAGTAAAAATAAAGAAAAACCCTTGAATAAGTAGGTGTTCTAAAACTTTTGACCGGTAGTGTATATCAACTAATTGCCGAGGTCACTAGGGCCTCACCCTACTAGAATCTGAAGTCAAATGTTTGCTGATGATCTGGTGCTTCTGTCCCCAACCAAGGAGGGCCTACAGCAGCACCTAGATCTTCTGCACAGATTCTGTCAGACCTGGGCCCTGACAGTAAATCTCAGTAAGACAAAGATTCTGTAAAAATATCCCCAGTGTACAACGTAAAACACCAAATAATGCATGCAGAGCAGAATTAGGCCGATACCCGCTAATTATCAAAACCCAGAAAAGAGCCGTTAAATTCTACAGCCACCTAAAAGGAAGTGATTCCCAAACCTTCCATAACAAAGTCATTTGACTAAAAGCTTTGACTATGTACAGACTCAGTGAGCATAGCCTTGCTATTGAGAAAGGCTGCCGAAGGCAGTACTGGCTCTCGAGAAGACAGGCTATGTGCACACTGCCCACAAAACGAGGTGGAACCTGAGCTGCACTTCCTAACCTCCTGCCATATTTATGACCATATTAGAGACACATATTTCCCTCAGATTACACAGACTCAAAGAATTCGAAAACAAATCCAATTTTGATAAACTCCCATGTCTATTGGGTGAAATACCACAGTGTGCAATCACAGCAGCAAGATGTGTGACCTGATGCCACAAGAAAAGGGCAATCAGGGCCTTCTGAGTGGCAGAGGGGTCTAACACACTGCATCACAGTTGCTAGCTGTGCCACTAGAGACCCTGGTTTTAGTCCTTCGGGCGGTGCACATTTGGCCCAGTGTTGACAATGTTTATTTAGTTTCCCTTTTGTACTTTAACTATTTGCACATCATTAAAACACTGTATATAGACATAATAGGACATTTTAAATGTTTACTGTTGTTTAATTAACTTCTGTGTATTATCTATTTCACTTGCTTTGGCAATGTAAACATATGTTTCCCATGCTAGTAAAGCCCTTCAATTGAATTGAGAGAGAAAGATAGAGAGAGGGAGAGAGAGTGTATTAGCAAGATTGGTGACAAAGGGTCAGGGTGCTAGAGACCTGACATCTGCTAGTTACAGTGAGCTCCAAAAGTATTGGGACAGTGACCAATTTTTTGTTTTTTGTTATGGCTCTTTGCTTCAGCACTTTGAATTTCAAATGATACAGTGACTATGTATGTCAGCTTTAATTTGAGTTCGGTAAGGGTTGAGGTTGTTAAAACAGAAAAAACTTGACAATTAAGTTGAAGCATCAATTCTGATTGGTTAAGGTAAGGGTTTCATTTTGGGATAAGGTTGAAACATATATATTTTTTAAACAAGTCCCTAGCATTGGGATTGAACCCACGATCCTCGGAGACAAAGCCTGCGGATTAAGCTCTTCCTCTATCCCAATCGAAAACATTCTAGCAAGCTGTGAGCCTACTAGATGGTATTACGTGTTCATGTTGCCCCTAGTGGACAGTATTGAAGACATCTCCTGACGTCCTGGGGACCTGAACAAACGTTGAGTACTGAAGTGTATCTGGTGTGACCTAGCTGGTTATACGGCAGTCACACACACACATCTGTTTAGACCAATCTACTCTCCAGACAGAGGTGTCAACAGACAATTCAACAGTCAACATACCTGATGAATAATGGGGAATATGAGAATATGTGCCTCTTTGTGAACTTTAAGCTGTTACAGTCATTATGTTTGGTCCAGGAAGATTGTAATTGCCTGGAAAATGAGTAGAGAAAGGGAGAAAGTCCACACTTTGAATTAGAGTAGAGAAAGAAAAAAATATATATACAGACAAACATGTCCTATTTGCTAATGAGTCGTATGGAATGTAGATGATAAAGCAAGAGAATTATACAAGACCTTATAATGGTAATGCCCCCTCAGGTAGGAACGGTGTAGGTAAGGGTCAGGTCCCCCCTCAGGTAGGAACGGTGTAGGTAAGGGTTAGGTCCCCCCTCAGGTAGGAACGGTGTAGGTCAGGGTCAGGTCCCCCTCAGGTAGGAACGGTGTAGGTCAGGGGGTTGGTGGCATCTTACTTTTGGAAGGACGAGCTTGTGGTAATGGCTGTTGTGAAATGGATTCAAAAACAACAAATGGCATTCCGTTCACTTTGTTCCAGCCAATATTATGTGCCGTCCTCCCCTCAGCAGTCTCCACTGCTGTGCAGGTCAGGGTTCCCCTCAGGTAGGAACTATGCAGGTCAGGGTTCCCCTCAGGTAGGGACTGTGCAGGTCAGAGTGAGGGCCCCCCTCAGGTAGGAACTATGCAGGTCAGAGTGAAGGCCCCCCTCAGGTAGGGACTGTGCAGGTCAGAGTGAGGGCCCACATCAGGTAAGGAACTGTGTCGGTCAGAGTGAGGGCCCCTCTCAGGTAGGAACTGTGCAGGTCAGAGTGAGGGCCCCCCTCAGGTAGAAACTGTGCAGGTCAGAGTGAGGGCCCCCCTCAGATAGGAACTATGCAGGTCAGAGTGAGGGCCCCCCTCAGGTAGAAACTGTGCAGGTCAGAGTGAGGGCCCCCCTCAGGTAGGAACTATGCAGGTCAGAGTGAGGGCCCCCCTCAGGTAGAAACTGTGCAGGTCAGAGTGAGGGCCCCCCTCAGGTAGAAACTGTGCAGGTCAGAGTGAGGGCCCCCCTCAGGTAGAAACTATGCAGGTCAGAGTGAGGGCCCCCCTCAGGTAGGGACTGTGCAGGTCAGAGTGAGGGCCCCCCTCAGGTAGAAACTGTGCAGGTCAGAGTGAGGGCCCCCCTCAGGTAGGAACTATGCAGGTCAGAGTGAAGGCCCCCCTCAGGTAGGGACTGTGCAGGTCAGAGTGAGGGCCCACATCAGGTAAGGAACTGTGCTGGTCAGAGTGAGGGCCCCTCTCAGGTAGGAACTGTGCAGGTCAGAGTGAGGGCCCCCCTCAGGTAGAAACTGTGCAGGTCAGAGTGAGGGCCCCCCTCAGGTAGGAACTATGCAGGTCAGAGTGAGGGCCCCCCTCAGGTAGAAACTGTGCAGGTCAGAGTGAGGGCCCCCCTCAGGTAGGAACTATGCAGGTCAGAGTGAGGGCCCCCCTCAGGTAGAAACTGTGCAGGTCAGAGTGAGGGCCCCCATCAGGTAGAAACTGTGCAGGTCAGAGTGAGGGCCCCCCTCAGGTAGAAACTATGCAGGTCAGAGTGAGGGCCCCCCTCAGGTAGGGACTGTGCAGGTCAGAGTGAGGGCCCCCCTCAGGTAGAAACTGTGCAGGTCAGAGTGAGGGCCCCCCTCAGGTAGGAACTATGCAGGTCAGAGTGAGGGCCCCCCTCAGGTAGAAACTGTGCAGGTCAGAGTGAGGGCCCCCATCAGGTAGAAACTGTACAGGTCAGAGTGAGGGCCCCCCTCAGGTAGGAACTATGCAGGTCAGAGTGAGGGCCCCCCTCAGGTAGAAACTGTGCAGGTCAGAGTGAGTGCCCCCATCAGGTAGAAACTGTGCAGGTCAGAGTGAGGGCCCCCCTCAGGTAGAAACTATGCAGGTCAGAGTGAGGGCCCCCCTCAGGTAGGAACTATGCAGGTCAGAGTGAGGGCCCCCCTCAGGTAGAAACTGTGCAGGTCAGAGTTAGGGCCCCCATCAGGTAGGAACTGTGCAGGTCAGGGTTATGGCCCTGCTCAGCTAGGAACTGTGACATTTACTCAAATGAATCCCCCAACCTCAACCAAATTGAGATAGTTTGGGATAAGTCGGACCGCAGAGTGAAGGAAAAGCAGTGCTCAGCATTTGTGGGAACTCCTTCAAGACTTTTGGAAAAGCATTCCAGGTGAAGCTGGTTGAGAGAATGCCAAGCTTGTGCAAAGTTGTCAAGGCAAAGGGTGGCTATTTGAAGAATCTCAAATGTAAAATATATTTTGATTTGTTTGTTTAACACTTTTTTTTGCTTACTACATATGTGTTATTTCATAGTCTTGATGTCTTCCCTAATATTCTACAATGTAGAAAATAGTTTTAAAAAATTAAGAAAACCTTGAATGAGTAGGTGTGTCCAACCTTTTGACTGGTACTGTATATATTTTTACAATACAAAACATCCACATACAAACAACAGTTTACAGACACACACAAACATCCACAACATCACTCCTGCTCAGACCCACCTCCTCACACCATCTCCAGAGCCCACATTACTCTCCGCCAAATGCCCTCAAACTGCACCATTTTGTGGGAGAACCTAGACATTCCTCAGCCTTACATCACGGGGAGGAAGTAGAGGTGGGTCTCTCTTTATGTAGTGTTGTCTCTCTTGTCATGATGTGTGTTTTGTCCTATATTTATATGTTATATATTTGCTTTTTTAAATTGTTTTTATCCCAGCCCCCTGTCCCCGCAGGAGGTCTTTTGCCTTTTTGGTAGGTCGTCATTGTAAATAATAATTTGTTCTTAACTGACTTGCCATGTTAAATAAAGGTTCAATAAAACCTAGTCTGGTATCATCATCACTTGACACGGTAAATCATGAATAAAGATAAAAATACACCTTATGGAACAGCGGGGACTGTGAAGACACACACACACACACACACAGATACACATACACATGATAAGACATGAACTCTACACACACATAGTTTGTATTGTAGATACTGTATGTAATAGTAGAATAGTGGCCTGAGGGAACACACGTAATGTGTTGTGAAAAGTGTTGTAAAATGTAACGTCATATTAATAAATATTAAAATTGTATATAACTACTATAATGTTGCTTGACCCCAGAACGAGTAGCTGCTGCCTTGGCAGGAACTAATGGGGATCCATAATAAATACAAACAACGTCTTGTGGGTTTTTGGTTGCAAGCCAGTTTGCTTTAACATGTAATCTCCTGTTAGTAGTGTTTTAAGAAATCCAGTAGTAATATGTAGCACAGCGCTACATTCTGCTGTTGGTTGCAATTCACCCTCAGTGTCCTATGTAAGAATGAGCTTAACAGGTAGCAGAGAGAATTGCCTAGTCCCTTTTAACAGGTAGCAGAGATAATTGACTAGTCCCTTTTAACAGGTAGCAGAGATAATTGACTAGTCCCTTTTAACAGGTAGCAGAGAGAAATACCTAGTCCCTTTTAACAGGTAGCAGAGATAATTGACTAGTCCCTTTTAACAGGTAGCAGAGATAATTGACTAGTCCCTTTTAACAGGTAGCAGAGAGAAATACCTAGTCCCTTTTAACAGGTAGCAGAGAGAAATACCTAGTCCCTTTTAACAGGTAGCAGAGAGAATTGCCTAGTCCCTTTTAACACTACCTACATGTACATATTACCTCAAGTACCTCATACTCCTCCCTGCACATTGACTCAGTACCGGTACAGCTTGTATTGTCTCCTTATTGCTTTTTTATTGTATTAGTATTTATATTTTTTATTGTCTCTGCATTGTTTGGAAAGGGCAAGTAAATCAGCATTTCACGGGTTAAGTCTACACCTGTTATATTCGGGGCTATATATTAAGTCTACACCTGTTATATTCGGGGCTATATATTAAGTCTATACCTGTTATATTCGGCGCTATATATTAAGTCTACACCGGTTATATTCGGCGCTATATATTAAGTCTACACCGGTTATATTCGGCGCTATATATTAAGTCTACACCGGTTATATTCGGCGCTATATATTAAGTCTACACCTGTTATATTCGGGGCTATATATTAAGTCTACACCGGTTATATTCGGCGCTATATATTAAGTCTACACCGGTTATATTCGGCGCTATATATTAAGTCTACACCGGTTATATTCGGCGCTATATATTAAGTCTACACCTGTTATATTCGGGGCTATATATTAAGTCTACACCGGTTATATTCGGCGCTATATATTAAGTCTACACCGGTTATATTCGGCGCTATATATTAAGTCTACACCGGTTATATTCGGGGCTATATATTAAGTCTACACCTGTTATATTCGGGGCTATATATTAAGTCTACACCTGTTATATTCGGCGCTATATATTAAGTCTACACCGGTTATATTCGGGGCTATATATTAAGTCTACACCGGTTATATTCGGCGCTATATATTAAGTCTACACCGGTTATATTCGGCGCTATATATTAAGTCTACACCGGTTATATTCGGCGCTATATATTAAGTCTACACCTGTTATATTCGGCGCTATATATTAAGTCTACACCTGTTATATTCGGCGCTATATATTAAGTCTACACCGGTTATATTCGGCGCTATATATTAAGTCTACACCGGTTATATTCGGGGCTATATATTAAGTCTACACCGGTTATATTCGGGGCTATATATTAAGTCTACACCTGTTATATTCGGGGCTATATATTAAGTCTACACCGGTTATATTCGGCGCTATATATTAAGTCTACACCGGTTATATTCGGCGCTATATATTAAGTCTACACCTGTTATATTCGGCGCTATATATTAAGTCTACACCGGTTATATTCGGCGCTATATATTAAGTCTACACCGGTTATATTCGGCGCTATATATTAAGTCTACACCGGTTATATTCGGCGCTATATATTAAGTCTACACCGGTTATATTCGGCGCTATATATTAAGTCTACACCGGTTATATTCGGCGCTATATATTAAGTCTACACCGGTTATATTCGGCGCTATATATTAAGTCTACACCGGTTATATTCGGGGCTATATATTAAGTCTACACCGGTTATATTCGGCGCTATATATTAAGTCTACACCGGTTATATTCGGGGCTATATATTAAGTCTACACCTGTTATATTTGGCGCTATATATTAAGTCTACACCGGTTATATTCGGCGCTATATATTAAGTCTACACCGGTTATATTCGGGGCTATATATTAAGTCTACACCTGTTATATTCGGCGCTATATATTAAGTCTACACCTGTTATATTCGGCGCTATATATTAAGTCTACACCGGTTATATTCGGGGCTATATATTAAGTCTACACCTGTTATATTCGGCGCTATATATTAAGTCTACACCGGTTATATTCGGCGCTATATATTAAGTCTACACCGGTTATATTCGGCGCTATATATTAAGTCTACACCGGTTATATTCGGGGCTATATATTAAGTCTACACCGGTTATATTCGGGGCTATATATTAAGTCTACACCGGTTATATTCGGCGCTATATATTAAGTCTACACCGGTTATATTCGGCGCTATATATTAAGTCTACACCGGTTATATTCGGGGCTATATATTAAGTCTACACCGGTTATATTCGGCGCTATATATTAAGTCTACACCGGTTATATTCGGGGCTATATATTAAGTCTACACCGGTTATATTCGGGGCTATATATTAAGTCTACACCGGTTATATTCGGCGCTATATATTAAGTCTACACCGGTTATATTCGGCGCTATATATTAAGTCTACACCGGTTATATTCGGGGCTATATATTAAGTCTACACCGGTTATATTCGGCGCTATATATTAAGTCTATACCTGTTATATTCGGCGCTATATATTAAGTCTACACCGGTTATATTCGGCGCTATATATTAAGTCTACACCGGTTATATTCGGCGCTATATATTAAGCCTACACCGGTTATATTCGGCGCTATATATTAAGTCTACACCGGTTATATTCGGCGCTATATATTAAGTCTACACCTGTTATATTCGGCGCTATATATTAAGCCTACACCTGTTATATTCTGCGCTATATATTAAGTCTACACCTGTTGTATTCGGCGCATGTGACAAATACCATTTGATTTGATTAATTGGTGAGTATACTAAAAAGGCACTAGCCAGGTCATTGTGTCCTCCTGGCTTCTGAGTCGTGGCTGAAACACTGTCTGGCCCGCGTGCTTATGCTCCTGTGCGTCATTGAAACAAGTATGAAAGGTTCTCTGGTTAAACGTACTATAAGGCAATATTGACACCAAGCTGTAGAAAGAGGCAACTACAGCTGGTACAGAGTAAACCAGTGGTCAACTACAGCTGGTACAGAGTAAACCAGTGGTCAACTACAGCTGGTACAGAGTAAACCAGTGGTACAGAGTAAACCAGTGGTACAGAGTAAACCAGCGGTACAGAGTAAACCAGTGGTCAACTACAGCTGGTACAGAGTAAACCAGTGGTCACCTACAGCTGGTACAAAGTAAACCAGTGGTCAACTACAGCTGGTACAGAGTAAACCAGTGGTCAACTACAGCTGGTACAGAGTAAACCAGTGGTCAACTACAGCTGGTACAGAGTAAACCAGTGGTCAACTACAGCTGGTACAGAGTAAACCAGTGGTCAACTACAGCTGGTACAGAGTAAACCAGGGGTACAGAGTAAACCAGGGGTACAGAGTAAACCAGGGGTACAGAGTAAACCAGTGGTACAGAGTAAACCAGTGGTACAGAGTAAACCAGTGGTCAACTACAGCTGGTACAGAGTAAACCAGTGGTACAGAGTAAACCAGTGGTCAACTACAGCTGGTACAGAGTAAACCAGTGGTCAACTACAGCTGGTACAGAGTAAACCAGGGGTACAAAGTAAACCAGTGGTACAGAGTAAACCAGGGGTACAGAGTAAACCAGCGGTACAGAGTAAACCAGTGGTACAGAGTAAACCAGGGGTACAGAGTAAACCAGTGGTACAGAGTAAACCAGCGGTACAGAGTAAACCAGCGGTACAGAGTAAACCAGCGGTACAGAGTAAACCAGGGGTACAGAGTAAACCAGGGGTACAGAGTAAACCAGCGGTACAGAGTAAACCAGTGGTACAGAGTAAACCAGTGGTACAGAGTAAACCAGGGGTACAGAGTAAACCAGCGGTACAGAGTAAACCAGTGGTACAGAGTAAACCAGTGGTCAACTACAGCTGGTACAGAGTAAACCAGTGGTCAACTACAGCTGGTACAGAGTAAACCAGTGGTCAACTACAGCTGGTACAGAGTAAACCAGGGGTACAGAGTAAACCAGTGGTCAACTACAGCTGGTACAGAGTAAACCAGTGGTACAGAGTAAACCAGGGGTACAGAGTAAACCAGGGGTACAGAGTAAACCAGTGGTACAGAGTAAACCAGCGGTACAGAGTAAACCAGTGGTACAGAGTAAACCAGTGGTACAGAGTAAACCAGAGGTCAACTACAGCTGGTACAGAGTAAACCAGTGGCCAACTACAGCTGGTACAGAGTAAACCAGGGTTACAGAGTAAACCAGCAATACAGAGTAAACCAGAGGTCAACTACAGCTTGTACAGAGTAAACCAGTGGTACAGAGGAAACCAGCAATACAGAGTAAACCAGAGGTCAACTACAGCTTGTACAGAGTAAACCAGTGGTCAACTACAGCTGGTACAGAGTAAACCAGGGTTACAGAGTAAACCAGCAATACAGAGTAAACCAGAGGTCAACTACAGCTTGTACAGAGTAAACCAGTGGTCAACTACAGCTGGTACAGAGTAAACCAGTGGTCAACTACAGCTGGTACAGAGTAAACCAGTGGTACAGAGTAAACCAGTGGTACAGAGTAAACCAGTGGTACAGAGTAAACCAGTGGTCAACTACAGCTGGTACAGAGTAAACCAGGGGTACAGAGTAAACCAGTGGTACAGAGTAAACCAGTGGACAACTACAGCTGGTACAGAGTAAACCAGTGGTCACCTACAGCTGGTACAGAGTAAACCAGTGGTCACCTACAGCTGGTACAGAGTAAACCAGTGGTCAACTACAGCTGGTACAGAGTAAACCAGCGGTACAGAGTAAACCAGTGGTACAGAGTAAACCAGCGGTACAGAGTAAACCAGTGGTACAGAGTAAACCAGGGGTACAGAGTAAACCAGTGGTACAGAGTAAACCAGTGGTACAGAGTAAACCAGGGGTACAGAGTAAACCAGTGGTACAGAGTAAACCAGTGGTCAACTACAGCTGGTACAGAGTAAACCAGGGGTACAAAGTAAACCAGTGGTCAACTACAGCTGGTACAGAGTAAACCAGTGGTACAGAGTAAACCAGTGGTCAACTACAGCTGGTACAAAGTAAACCAGTGGTACAGAGTAAACCAGTGGTCAACTACAGCTGGTACAAAGTAAACCAGTGGTACAGAGTAAACCAGTGGTACAGAGTAAACCAGTAGTCAACTACAGCTGGTACAAAGTAAACCAGTGGTCAACTACAGCTGGTACAGAGTAAACCAGAGGTCAACTACAGCTGGTACAGAGTAAACCAGTGGTCAACTACAGCTGGTACAGAGTAAACCAGTGGTACAGAGTAAACCAGTGGTACAGAGTAAACCAGTGGTACAGAGTAAACCAGTGGTCAACTACAGCTGGTACAGAGTAAACCAGTGGTCAACTACAGCTGGTACAGAGTAAACCAGTGGTCAACTACAGCTGGTACAAAGTAAACCAGTGGTACAAAGTAAACCAGTGGTCAACTACAGCTGGTACAAAGTAAACCAGAGGTCAACTACAGCTGGTACAGAGTAAACCAGTGGTCAACTACAGCTGGTACAAAGTAAACCAGTGGTACAAAGTAAACCAGTGGTCAACTACAGCTGGTACAAAGTAAACCAGAGGTCAACTACAGCTGGTACAGAGTAAACCAGTGGTCAACTACAGCTGGTACAAAGTAAACCAGTGGTACAAAGTAAACCAGTGGTCAACTACAGCTGGTACAGAGTAATCCAGTGGTCAACTACAGCTGGTACAAAGTAAACCAGAGGTCAACTACAGCTGGTACAGAGTAAACCAGTGGTCAACTACAGCTGGTACAGAGTAAACCAGGGTTACAGAGTAAACCAGCGGTACAGAGTAAACCAGCGGTCAGCTACAGAGCATTGGTGTGGTGCTATTTTTTCAGGTGCGGGGGAGCAAACATTGGAAAAAAAAGTATCAATTTTCTCAAAGTTTGAAACGACAGATGTATCTTATTGAATATTATTATAGAATATGCATAAAATAGCATCCTCCAATTGACCATGCTTCCGCATTATTGGCTCAAGAAAATGTTATATAGGCCATCATCACTGTCAATCGCGAATGTTAATTCTTCACACTTTAGCAGTGAAATGTCCAAACTGCAAGCTGTATCTGCATGGCAATCAACTGATCGCAATCAGTTTCATGGGAATATGAATTTAGGTCAAATGTTATTTGTCACATGCGCCGAATACAAAAGGTACAATACAACCTTACCGTGAACTGCTTACTTACAAGCCCTTAACCAACAATGCAGTTAAGAAAATACCTATAAAAAAAGTAAGAGATAAGAATAACAAATAATGAAAAGATCTGCAGTAAATAACAGTAGAGGGGCTATATTATATATGTAACCGATGTGAAATGGCTAGCTAGTTAGCGGTGGTGCGCGCTAATAGCGTTTCAATCGGTGACTTCACTCGCTCTGAGACCTTGAAGTAGTTGCTCTGCAAGGGCCGCGGCTTTTATGGCGCGATGGGTAACGATGCTTCGTGGGTGACTGTTGTTGATGTGTGCAGTGTGCCTGGTTCGAGCCCGGGGCGAGGAGAGGAACGGAAGCTAAACTGTTACACAGGGGCACAGGTTAGTTGATGTAATTGAGCTAATATGTACATGTAGGTAGAGTTAAAGTGACTATGCATAGATTATAAACAGAGAGTAACAGCAGCGTAAAAGAGGGGTCTGGGTAGCCCTTTGATTAGCTGTCTGGGTTGGCGCCCCCCCTTGGTTTGTGCCGTGGCGGAGATCTATGTGGGATATACTCGGCCCTGTCTCAGGATGGTAAGTTGGTGGTTGAAGATATCCCTCTAGTGGTGTGGGGGCTGTGCTTTGGCAAAGTGGGTGGGGTTATATCCTTCCTGTTTGGCCCTGTCCGGGGGTATCATCGGATGGGGCCACAGTATCTCCTGACCCCTCCTGTCTCAGCCTCCAGTATTTATGCTGCAGTAGTTTATGTCGGGGGGCTAGGGTCAGTTTGTTATATCTGGAGTTCTTCTCCTGTCTTATCCGGTGTCCTGTGTGAATTTAAGTATGCTCTCTCTAATTCTCTCTCTCTCTTTCTTTCTCTCTCTCGGAGGACCTGAGCCCTAGGACCATGCGTCAGGACTACCTGGCATGATGACTCCTTGCTGTCCCCAGTCCACCTAGCCGTGCTGCTGCTCCAGTTTCAACTCTTCTGCCTGCGGCTATGGAACCCTGACCTGTTCACCAGACGTGCTACCTGTCCCAGACATGCTGTTTTCAACTCTCTAGAGACCGCAGGAGCGGTAGAGATACTCTTAATGATCGGCTATGAAAAGCCAACTGACATTTACTCCTGAGGTGCTGACTTGCTGCACCCTCGACAACTACTGTGATTATTATTATTTGACCATGCTGGTCATTTATGAACATTTGAACATCTTGGCCATGTTCTGTTATAATCTCCATCCGGCACAGCCAGAAGAGGACTGGCCACCCCTCATAGCCTGGTTCCTCTCTAGGTTTCTTCCTAGGTTTTGGCCTTTCTAGGGAGTTTTTCCTAGCCACCGTGCTTCTACACCTGTATTGCTTGCTGTTTGGGGTTTTAGGCTGGGTTTCTGTACAGCACTTTGAGATATCAGCTGATGTTCGAAGGGCTATATAAATAAATTTGATTTGATTTGATTCAGGAGTCTTATGGCTTGGGGGTAGAAGCTGTTAAGAAGCCTTTAAGACCTCGACTTCGCGCTCCGGTACCGCTTGCCGTGTGGTAGCAGAGAGAACAGTCTATAACTAGGGTGGCTGGAGTGTTTGACCATTTTTAGGGCCTTCCTTTGACACCGCCTGATATAGAGGTTCTGGATGGCAGGAAGCTTGGCCCCAGTGATGCACTGGGCCGTACGCATTACCCTTTGTAGTGCCTTGCGGTCGGAGGCAGAGCAGTTGCCATTCCAGGCAGTGATGCAACCAGTCAGGATGCTCTCGATGGTGCAGCTGTAGAACCTTTTGAAGATCTGAGGACATATGCCAAATCTTTTCAGTCTCCTGAGGGGGGAATAGGCTTTGTCGTGCCCTCTTCACGACAAAGATCTTCTTCAATTACTGTTTCGTTAGCGAATTAGAGCAGATGGCGAATTATTAGCCTTTCTTGTATTTTGTTTCAATCAAAGCATACATCCTGCCTAGTGATGCGACTATTCAGCTTCAGCGAGTTAATCACCCTAAAAGCTCATAAGAACTGACTGAGGAGTTGTTTTTGGTGTAACAGTAATAAAGGCCTAGTATGCTATTATATTCGGCTCTGTTATGTAAAATATTAATGAATCATTAGGCCTATGGGATCTTGCAAGACATCCAACTCAATATTTCATTAAAAAAATATGCAGCCCCCTCCCCAACGTAAAAAATGTTTTCACATGACCCTCTCCTTGGCCTGTAAAAAAAAAGGCACACCCTCCCCCCCTCAGAAAATCAACTCAAAAAGAATGTTTAAGACCACAAATAACAATAACTGTTTACGATCCTGTGTTTATAAAACGTGGATATCGATGTCATGCAGGGCGAAGGGGCCAGAAGGTTGAGGGTTCGGCGAAGGGGCCAGAAGGTTGAGGGTTCGGCGAAGGGGCCAGAAGGTTGAGGGTTCGGCGAAGGGGCCAGAAGGTTGAGGGTTCGGCGAAGGGGCCAGAAGGTTGAGGGTTCGGCGAAGGGGCCAGAAGGTTGAGGGTTCGGCGAAGGGGCCAGAAGGTTGAGGGTTCGGCGAAGGGGCCAGAAGGTTGAGGGTTCGGCGAAGGGGCCAGAAGGTTGAGGGTTCGGCGAAGGGGCCAGAAGGTTGAGGGTTCGACCGACCACCACGGTCGAGCTCACTCTCCCTGCCTGTTTCATAAGGCACTTTTTACACTTCAATCAGAGCCAGCTGCAGACAATGATCAGTTAAAGGGGAAATCTGATTTAACATTTTGATACCATATATAAAATATATGTGTAGCAGGTTGAAAATCCCTGACTTAGAACTAAAAGTAAAGGGGATTCAGGGAATACCTTTTTTTATTTGCTGGACTAAGTACATCCAATCCTATGCAGTCAGCAATTTGTTATGCAGTAGTTGTAGATGCAATTACAGTCAGGACACAAGAGGGCGCTCCAATTGAACGGTCTTCATTACTAAAATGGAAAGTTGAAACATTCTCATGTGCTTCCTTTTTTTACATAAGCATTTCAGGTAAATATTCCTTTATTTGTCCAAACCGAGAGTGTTGATGAATTATAAGGTGTTTAGAAACATGGTGTGACATTCTTTGTAAGGTTTATCAATCACAGGGTAATATTTTTTTTAATGAAAATTCAATGTAGCTAACAAGCTTGTGAGCTAGGCTAGCTAGCTATGGAGAGGGGCTGCTAGCTAACAAGCTTGTGAGCTAGGCTAGCTAGCTATGGAGAAGGGCTAGCTAGCTATGGAGAGGGGCTGCTAGCTTACAAGCTTGTGAGCTAGGCTAGCTAGCTATGGAGAGGGGCTGCTAGCTAACAAGCTTGTGAGCTAGGCTAGCTAGCTATGGAGAGGGGCTAGCTAGCTATGGAGAGGGGCTAGCTAGCTATGGAGAGGGGCTAGCTAGCTATGGAGAGGAGCTGCTAGCTAACAAGCTTGTGAGCTAGGCTAGCTAGCTATGGAGAGGGGCTAGCTAGCTATGGAGAGGGGCTAGCTAGCTATGGAGAGGGGCTGCTAGCTAACAAGCTTGTGAGCTAGGCTAGCTAGCTATGGAGAGGGGCTAGCTAGCTATGGAGAGGGGCTAGCTAGCTATGGAGAGGGGCTGCTAGCTATGGAGAGGGGCTAGCTAGCTATGGAGAGGGGCTAGCTAGCTATGGAGAGGGGCTAGCTAGCTATGGAGAGGGGCTAGCTAGCTATGGAGAGGGGCTGCTAGCTAACAAGCTTGTGAGCTAGGCTAGCTAGCTATGGAGAGGGGCTAGCTAGCTATGGAGAGGGGCTGCTAGCTATGGAGAGGGGCTAGCTAGCTATGGAGAGGGGCTGCTAGCTAACAAGCTTGTGAGCTAGGCTAGCTAGCTATGGAGAGGGGCTAGCTAGCTATGGAGAGGGGCTAGCTAGCTATGGAGAGGGGCTGCTAGCTATGGAGAGGGGCTAGCTAGCTATGGAGAGGGGCTAGCTAGCTATGGAGAGGGGCTAGCTAGCTATGGAGAGGGGCTAGCTAGCTATGGAGAGGGGCTGCTAGCTAACAAGCTTGTGAGCTAGGCTAGCTAGCTATGGAGAGGGGCTAGCTAGCTATGGAGAGGGGCTGCTAGCTATGGAGAGGGGCTAGCTAGCTATGGAGAGGGGCTGCTAGCTAACAAGCTTGTGAGCTAGGCTAGCTAGCTATGGAGAGGGGCTAGCTAGCTATGGAGAGGGGCTAGCTAGCTAACAAGCTTGTGAGCTAGGCTAGCTAGCTATGGAGAGGGGCTAGCTAGCTAACGGGGAATGCGTGTGCACCGGGCAATGTGTGTTCATAAAGTTATTTTAAAATGTATGTATATTACAGTGAATGTATTGGATGGTGTATTTGTAAAAACAGGAGAGTAATATTATGTCATGGTTCAAGGGAGATGCAGAACATAGTGCATTCTGAAAGTATTCAGACCCCTTCACTTTTTCCACATTTTGTTACAATACAGCCGTATTCTAAAATTGATGAAATTGTTTTCTTCGCTCACCAATCTACACACAATACCCCATAATGACAAAGCAAAATCAGGTTTTTCGATTTTTTTTCAAATTTGTAAAAAAATATTTTTAAAAGTACAGGAGAGATCCTTGATGAAAACCTGCTCCAGAGCACTCAGAACCTCAGACTGGGGTGAAGGTTCACCTTCCAACAGGACAATGACCCTAAGCACACAGCCAAGACAACACAGGAGGGGCTTCGGGACAAGTCTCTGAATGTCCTTGAATGGCCCAGCCAGAGCCTGGACTTGCACCCAATTGCACATCTCTGGAGAGGCCTGAAAATAGCTGTGCAATGACGCTCCCCATCCAACCTGACATAGCTTGAGAGGATCTGCAGAGAAGAATGAAAAAACTCCCACAAATACAGGTGTACCAAGCTTGTAGCATTACACCCAAGAAGACTCGATGCTGTAATCGCTGCCAAAAGGTGCTTCAACAAAGTACTGAGTAAAGGGTCTGAATACTTATGTAAATCTGAGTTTAATTTTTTTAATAAATTAGCTAAATTTTCTAAAAACCTGTTCTTGCTTTGTCATTATTGGGTATTGTGTGTAGGTTGATGAGGGAAAAAACGATTGAATAAATTATAGAATAAGGCTGTAACGTAATAAAATGTGGAAAAAGTCTGAATAGTTTGCCGACTGCACTGTATATACAGTACCAGTAAAAAGTTTGGACACACCTACTCATTCAAGGGTTTTTCTTTATATTTACTATATTGTAGAATAATAGTTAACACATCAAAACTATGAAATAACACATATGGAATCATGTAGTAACCAACAAAAAAAAGTGTTAAATCAAAATATATATTTGAGATTCTTCAAAGTAGCCACTCTTTGCCTTGATGACAGCTTTGCACACTCTTGGCATTCTCTCAACCAGCTTCATGATGTAGTCACCTGGAATGCATTTCAATTAACAGGTGTGCCTTGTTAAAAGTTCATTTGTGGAATTTCTTCCCTTTTTAATGCATTTGAGCCAATCAGTTGTGTTGTGATGGTGGTATACAGAAAATAGCCCTATTTGGTAAAAGACCAAGTCCATATTATGGCAAGAACAGCTCAAATAAGCAAAGAGAAACTACAGTTCATCATTACTTTAAGACATGAAGGTCAGTTAACTGGAAAATGTCAAGAACTTGAAAGTTTCTTCAAGTGCAGTCGCATAAACTATCAATCGCTATAATGAAACTGTCTCTCATGAGGACCTGGGGGTGCTTTGCTGGTGACACCGTCAGTGATTTATTTAGAATTGAAGGCACACTTAACCAGCATGGCTACCACAGCATTCTGCAGCGATACACAATCCCATTGGGTTTGTGCTTAGTGGGACTATCATTTGTTTTTTAACAGGACAATGACCCAACACACCTCCAGGCTGTGTAAAGCAGTGGTGTAATGTACTTAAGTAGTACTTTAAAGTATTTTTTACTTACCCTAAAACGACTTATCTGTAATTGACTAATTACTTTTACTCAAGTATGACAAATTGGGTACTTTTTCCATCACTGGTGTAAAGGCTATTTGACCAAGAAGGAGAGTGATGGAGTGCTGCATCAGATGACCTGGCCTCTACAATCACACGACCTCAACCCAATTGAGATGGTTTGGGATGAGTTGGACTGCAGAGCGAAGGAAAATAAGCCAACAAGTGCTCAGCATATGTGGGAACTCCTCCAAGAATGTTGGAAAAGTATTCCAGGTGAAGCTGGTTGAGAGAATGCCAAGAGTGCGCAAAGTTTATATGGCTACACATCCACCCCGACCAACCACCCTACTTTCATTTTTGCCTTAGGTAACCTTCTGTCTTATGTAACCATACCAAATGTAACATATCATACTAATTTGAGTGTCACAGATTACATTTACTATCTTATGTCTAGTCTATGAGACCAGGCTGCTCCACTGCTGTTCCAGCAGCACTACAACCCTGGTAAAACCAGTGATCATCTATCTCTGTGTATGTGTGTGTGTGTGTGTGTGTGTGTCTCTTCACAGTCCCCGCTGTTCCATAAGGTGTAATTGTATCTTTATTCATGTTTTACAAGTGATGATACCAGACAGCTGCGTCTAGGTTTAAAAAATAAATAATATTGTAACCTTTATTTAACTAGGCAAGTAAGTTAATTAAGAACAAATTCTTATTTACAATGACGGCCTAGCACGTCCAAACCCGGACGACGCTGGGCCAATTGTGCACCGTCCTTTGGGACTCCCAATCACGGCCGGATGTGATACAGCCTGGATTCAAACCAGGGACTGTAATGACGCCTTTTTTCACTGAGATGCAGTGCATTAGACCCCTGCCCCACTCGGGAGTCCAACTACAGCTGGTACAGAGTAAACCAGTGGTACAGAGTAAACCAGTGGTACAGAGTAAACCAGTGGTCAACTACAGCTGGTACAGAGTAAACCAGTGGTCACCTACAGCTGGTACAAAGTAAACAAGTGGTCAACTACAGCTGGTACAGAGAAAACAAGTGGTCAACTACAGCTGGTACAGAGAAAACAAGTGGTCACCTATTCCGAACAGTTAAAAGGCATGCAGGCTTTAGTTCCAGCCAGGCACTAGGACACATCTTGATCAACATAATGATCACTAGTGGTTAGAGCGTTGGGCAAGTAACCGAAAGGTTGCAAGTTCGAATCTCCGAGCTGACAAGGTACAAATCTGTCGTTCTGCCCCTGAACAAGGCAGTTAAACCCACTGTTCCTAGGCCGTCATTGAAAATAAGAATTTGTTCTTAACTGACTTGCCTAGTTAAATAAAAGTAAAATAAAATAAATTTAAATTAAACTCCATCAGGTTTAAATTAACCCTGGACCAGAGTTGAAGAATTACAATCAATGTGTGGTAAGGGATGGGCATACTTGTATTTGAATCATGCAACCATGTTGATGGGAGTTTTTTGTGAGATAAAAAAAATACACTTATACCCAAGCAGATCTCATTTCAGGATTTGGCTCCAGTTGAGTTGAGGATGGGTAAATCACATATCCTGTAACTTCCCCTTTCTCCACTAGGGGGCACCACAGTAACACCAGTATGCGTGTTGTAGTAAGTGTACATTCTGGGTTAGAAGTACACCCCCCCCACCCCCCGTACCAAAATGAACATTCAACTAGTTTTAAGGATGACTGCGTCCTCCCCGCTGCAGCATCAAAGAGTTCTAAGTAATCCAATGTTCCTTTCATTCTCCAATAACTACTCTAAACCAATGACATGTACGAGCCACAAGAGGTTCATGGTATCTTGATTAGGGAGGACAGGCTCGTGGTAATGGCTGGAGCAGAATGGTATCAAATTCATTGTTGCCATTCCATTCACTCTGTTCAAGCCTCCAATGGTATTTCTGAATGGAGACACAGGAAAAGGAATTGTTTATTATACATGACAGTGCCAGAGAGAGAGAGAGAGAGAGAGAGAGGAGAGAGGAGAGAGGAGAGAGGAGAGAGGAGAGAGAGAGAGAGAGAGAGAGAGAGAGAGAGAGAGAGAGTGGATGAGAGGGAGAGAGATGAGTCTAGAAGCATAGCCTGCATGCATCATAACCATATGACTATAGCTGTTAATGACCTTGCACACATGCCACTCTGTCCCCTCCAGCACAAAAGGGAGAGACGGTACCAGAGTTCAAACACACTGAAAACAAAGAGATTTTTTTATGACGTGCACTCGCCTCAGTTCTGTGCCTCAGGGAAGGGACATGAACGTCACAGAAAATGTTTAGATAATTGTCATTGTTAAGATTTCTGTCCAAGGTGCCGTTGGCTGGTTTCACAAGCCTTCTCTCTATTCAACCCCCGTGAGTAGACCTACTCAGAGCAGGGTTGTCCTTGTCCGAGTAGCGCAGCGGTCTAAGGCACTCCATCTCAGCGCTAGAGACGTCACTACAGACCCCGGTTCGACTCCAGGCTGTATCACAACCAGCCATGATTGTGAGTCCCACAATTGGCCCAGCATCGTCCGGGTTTGGCCGGTGTAGGCCGTCATTGTAAATCAGAATTTGTTCTTAACTGACTTGCCTAGTTGAATAAAGGTTAAATTTAAAAAATAAACCCAAGTAGCACTTCATGCAGCATCTACTAATTTGTTCAAGTATGCTGAAGTGTGTACTTAGAATGTAGTCTGTGATAAAGCTCCATTATATAATGGTTAATGTACACTATATATATACACATACACACACAGTATGTTGACACCCCTTCAAATTAGTGGATTCAGCTATTTCAGCCGCACCCGTTGCTGACAGGTGTATAAAAATCGAGCACACAGCCATGCAATCTCCATAGACAAACATTGGTAGGTCTTACTGAAGAGCTCTGTGACTTTAAACGTGGCACCGTCTTAAGATGCCACCTTTCCAACAACCTACAGGACAGAACAGTTCGTCAACTTTCTGCCCTGCTAGAGCTGTCCCGGTCAACTGTAAGTGCTGTTATTGTGAAGTGGAAACATCTAGTGGTAGGCAACACAAGTTAACAGAACGGGACCACCTAGTGCTGAAGCAAAAAGCACTCCCAAATTGCAACTGGCTCTGGAAGCAACGTCAGCACAAGAGCTGTTCGTCGGAAGCTTCATGAAATGGGTTCCCATGGTCCAGCAGCAGCACACAAGTCTACGTTCACCATGCACAATGCCAACCTTGGCTGGAGTGGTGTAAAGCTCGCCGCCATTGGACTCTGGAGCAGTGGAAATGTGTTCTCTGGAGTGATGAATCCCGCTTCACCATCGGGCAGTCCGACGGACAAATTTGGGTTTGGCGGATGCCAGAAGAATGCTACTTGCCCGAATGTATAGTACCAACTGTAAAGTTTGGTGGAGGGATAATTGTCTGGGGCTGTTTTTCATGGTTTGGGCCCTCTAGATCCAATCTAAAAGCTACAGCATACGATGACATTCTAGACGATTCTGTGCTTCCAACTTTGTGGCAACCGTTTGGTTAAGGCCCTTTTCCTGTTTCACATGCGAGGTCCATACAGAAATGGTTTGTTGAGATTGGTGTGGAAGAACTTGACTGGCTTGCACAGAGCCCTGACCTCAACTCCATCGAACACCTTTGGGATGAATTAGAACGCCCGACAAGAGCCAGTACTGTATATTCTTTCAATAGATTAACAATGTAAGAGTCAAACATTTTCAATTAATCATTTTATAGCTTTGCAATTGATGAGAAAAATTAACTCCAGACCGAAATCAAAGAAACACGTTTATTTAAGTGTAAACAAAAAAACTGCATAGGAAATGTGTAAAGTCCACAGAAGGCAGCAGACGAGGGAAGGCAACAGACGAGGGAAGGCAACAGAAGACAGCAGGTAACAGAAGACGGCAGGTAACAGAAGACGGCAGGTAAATTAGTCTCCTCTGCTTTATTTAAACTGAAGACCTGACAACTGCACTTCCACACCGACCACTGTGTGTGAGGAGAGGGGAGGGGAGGGGGAAACACGTGCATACACACATACACACTCCTTACAGATAACTTCAGTGTGTATGTGATAGTACACCAACACAAAACACACACCAGCAGCGTCCATCTAAACTCAGCTGGTCCCTGCTGTCCTCGTGCCTCGTCGACAGAGGAGAATACATTCAGTGGATTTGGGTTCAACAACAACACAATGCAGCACACAAACACACACTCACACCTACTGCACACAGGACAGAACAGAGCCTTAGAGATAGGTCTACAGAGTGACTGTTGATAAACAGACTCAGAATTCTTTTTTTTTTTCTTTTTTTAAAGAGGCCATTTTGTCACCAAAGGCTCCATGACAGTAAGATTCTAAATTGCATTCTCACTGGAATGGAACATTGGGTAACAACATGGCGTCCATTGTAATTCTCCAGACATAGATTGATTGGTAGTACAGTATCAGTTCTGTTTTGTGATCCTGCTAGCAATGAGTAGGGTGTGAGTGAGAATCACTCCCAGCAAACCATTTTCTTAAAAAATAAAAAATACATTCCAAAAGGGTCGCCGAGAGTCGTGTGGTCTGGAGTATGTCCTTTGGTGTTTATCAAACAAACTGGAACATTTAACAAAAATAAAACCTGAAAATTAAACATAAAACAGTACATTTGAGGGAAATAATTCAAAAAGCAAAATGTTTCCATTTTCGAGATTGAGAACTAATGTATAATATGCAAAAACGGACACACAGAAAAGATTGGTCGCGTTCCAGCCCGTCTTTACCACACACACGCAGAAATCTCAGCATTTTCACAACCCAACTGCAAAGAAAGAGGGTCCTGGAACATGACCAATGAGACTCATACTGAGGTCATAACAGAAAGGTTCACTACATTTTCACTATGGGGGACATATTTCACTGACACCCGCATCACTAGGGGGTAAACATTTCACTGTGACACCCGCAGGGACATAGAACTACCTGAGTTTCTATTTTTTTTCTTCCTTTTAAAAATGTTACGTATTTTAACTTTTCTTTAAAAGATACAATCATTAACATGTTGCACACCTTCCACCTGGAGCAGTTTCGCTTACACCAACTTTTCTCTTCTTTCTCTGTTCTCTTAAAGCCGTGAGATGCCAGAAACAAAATGGTGGACAGAAACATAGGGGCCAATAAAACCCTGCCCAACAGGAGTACAGGAGACCAATCAAGTGCTCAGCACCACACTTCCTGGATATTTGTGTGAGGGGAAAAAATACAATTTTTTTTAAAAATCAAGCGATTCTAATGATGCTTGCCCGGCTAATCCTGTGAAGAAACCTAGGTTATTTTGATAGAGAGAATGAGGTTGTCATTACTAGGCCAAAACCAAAATGTCTACAGTGTAAACAGTCTTCATTGTGTGTGTGTGTGGAGGGATCATTAAACTGTGCGGCTCTAAAAGTTGTTGTACTAACTGCACTCTGCTACAGATTCCAGACATGGCCGGCCAAGCACCGATTGGCCTCTGCAGAGCCTCTTGGGAACAGGAAATACAATCGCAAAGGTCAAAAGGTTAAATCCATCCAACGCACTCCTAACACACACACACACACACACCTGTGGGTATATGATCATGATAAAACCATCCCCAGATTCAGCTACCAACCCGTCGAGTTTACAACACCTATATCTGTGAGACGTTGTTTCACTTTTTAAAAATGTAAGCATGCAACAAAAACAACAACAAAAAAAGGGACAAAAAACAAATAAAGTTTCAAATAATAGTTTTTCCTCTTTAAGAGTGAAAACCTAAGGATGTTAAAGATAGAATTTTGTCATTTTTTACTAAAATGTAAAAGATTGCAGACTTTTTCATATAGTAATACTGAAACACATCGACAGATCATATTGGTGACACGCCTGTGGGTTCTAAGCAGCAGAGTCTGGGGCCTCTAATGTCTCCGGTCTATTAACGTGCAATAAACAGGCTTATTAACGTGCAACAAACAGGCTTATTAACTCGTAATATACATCTTATTCACGCAATGTGTTCCTACACACACCACACTTTTTTTTGCATTGTCAAAGAGTGAGTTTTCAAATAAGTTAGTACCAACCAACATTGTGCTAACTCTTAGGGTACACACTTCTAAGATGTTCTTACTGAGGAGAACCTGTGCAGATATTAGAGGTAATTCTTGTAGGTCTAAAGGGGGTATGATGAAGGCCTCAAATTAGCCAACAGTGACATCGCCATCATTCTCACTATTGGCCAATCAGGTTACAGCTCTACTGAGGTGACGCAAAAAAAGGGGGAGGGGGGTTCAGCCCACATAAGTGCATCCAATCAAAGCACAGGGATCTGTCCTTGGCTGCTTTGATTCGCTAAACACTAATACCTATGATATAATGGTCCAATGACATTCACCGTCTATGACAGTGTCATCCCGACGCCAACTCCGTTTTGACACCAAACTCCCACAAATATATTTTTGGCACAATGCTCTGATTTTCACTATTTTGTTTCTCCATATGATTAAAAAAGGCATAATGCACCATAATGCTAAACAGACAACTCATGGACACAATGTGGAGAGATGGCCATTTGTAACTTGTAATTTTACATGAAAAGGAGCCACCAGGATTAAGATCTTTGGTCCAACAGGTGACAGGTAAATGTTACATGATTTAAAGTGGGAGTTGAGGTAAAAGTAATACGATGTATGTTTACAAAACAAATAAAGACTAACTTAAAAGGTCTGGAAACCGAAGTATACAGTACAAGAGAGTTGATGTTTAGAAGTTACTAGTCAAAATATTTGAAGAGGTAGGCCAATATATATATACACACACACACACACACACACACACACACACACACACACACACACACAGTTGAAGTCAAAAGTTTTATATACACTTAGGTTGGAGTCATTAAAACTCGTTTCTCAACCACTCCAAATTTCTTGTTAACAAACTATAGTTTTGGCAAGTCGGGTTAGGACATCTACTTCGTGCATGACACAAGTCCTTTTTCCAACAATTGTTTACAGACAAATTATTTCACTTATAATTCACTGTGTCACAATTCCAGTGGGTCAGACGTTTACATACACTAAGTTGACTGTGCCTTTAAACAGCTTGGAAAATTCCAGAAAATGATGTCATGGCTTTAGAAGCTTCTGATAGGCTAACATCATTTGAGTCAATTGGAGGTGTACCTGAGGATGTATTTCAAGACCTACCTTCAAACTCAGTGCCTCTTTGCTTGACATCATGGGAAAATCAAAAGAAAATCAGCAAAGACCTCAGAAGAAAAATTGTAGACCTCTAAAGTATGAACACCATGGGACCACGCAGCCGTCATACCGCTGAGGAAGGAGAAGCGTTCTGTCTCCTAGAGATGAACGTACTTTGGTGTGAAAAGTGCAAATCAATCCCAGAACAACAGCAAAGGACCTTGTGAAGATGCAGGAGGAAACAGGTTAAAAAGTATCTATATCCACAGTAAAACGAGTCCTATAACGACATAACCTGAAAGGCCGCTCAGCAAGGAAGAAGCCACTGCTCCAAAACCACCAAAGATCGTACTTTTTGAAGAAATGTCCTCTGGTCTGATGAAACAAAAATAGAACTGTTTGGCCATAATGACCATCGTTATGTTTGGAGGAAAAAGGGGGCGGCTTGCAAGCTGAAGAACACCACCCCAACCGTGAAGCACGGGGGTGGCAGCCTCATGTTGTGGGGGTGCTTTGCTGCAGGAGGGACTGGTGCACTTCACAAAATAGATGGCATCATGAGGAAGACAGGAAGTTAAAGCTTGGTCGCAAATGGATCTTCCAAATGGACAATGACCCCAAGCATACTTCCAAAGTTGTGGCAAAATGGCTTAAGGACAACAAAGTCAAGGTATTGGAGTGGCCATCACAAAGCCTTGACCTCAATCCTACAGAAAATGTGTGGGCAGAACTGAAAAAGCATGTGTGAGCAAGGAGGCCTTCAAACCTGACTCAGTTACACCAGCTCTGTCAGGAGGAATGGGCCAAAATTCACCCAACTTACTGTGGGTAGCTTGTGGAAGGCTACCTGAAACGTTTGACCCAAGTTAAACAATTTAAAGGCAATGCTACCAAATTCTAATTGAGTGTATGTAAACTTCTGACCCACTGGGAATGTGATGAAAGACATAAAAGCTGAAGTAAATCATTCTCTCTAATATTATTCTGACATTTCAAATTCTTAAAATAAAGTGGTGATCCTAACTGACCTAAGACAGGGAATTTTTACTAGGAATAAATGTCAGGAATTGTGAAAAACTGAGTTTAAATGTTTTTGGCTCAGGTGTATGTAAACTTTCGAATTCAACTGATATATACACACACACACACACACACACACACACACACACACACACACACACACACACACACACACACACACACACACACACACACACACACACACACACACACACACACACAGTATGTAACATGAGGCATTTAAAGTTAGGTAAAAGGTGTGTTGAGGTAGATTTGTAAAATTACATTTGTATGTTGATGAGGTCTGAGAATTGAGGTACTGTAGCCAGTTACTGGTTAAGGTAGGCTGTATTACAATTGAGTTACACATGAGTAACTGTGAGGAATATGAAAGTATATAAAATGTTGAGGTATCTGACAGTTAAGGTAAACGATGGGATGTGAAAGTTTTACGTAAATTAGGATTTAAAGTGCAGGTCTGCACTTTCCTCTGAGGTAAGAAGCTCAGTCAGAAACACACTAATAAAAACGCCCATACCGCTAGGCTAGACTACGCTAAAGTGGCTAACTTCACAAGAGAAAGGGAGATTTACAACCCCTCCAAAAAGGTCCACCACAGGTGATAAATCAGGAATCTGTTTGCACTCAATGGTTAAATGGGTTGAGATGCTAATGCTAAATAAGGGATGCTAGACATGAAGCGGTGTCACGGTTAGCATGGGTGGTGGAGCTAGATTGAACCTCTCAGGGTTGTGAGATGGAAAGTGGCCTGGAAAGATACTCTTTGGTTGCTGTGAGATGTGGTTTGTTTTCAGACCTGTCTACAACGTTCTCCTCGGGAAGTAGGCTTGAAAGGTACTTCCATTTTAAAAGCTAAAAGTAGGCCTTATATTCTTCTTCTCCCCATTGACAGTGCTTTGAACAGATCTTTTTGGTGACAGCTGGTGAGCATTTTAGACCTCCAACATAAATGATTAAACAACAAAATGTCTTCAATGGGACTTGTAGTTCTTTCGACGCCAAACATACAGTTGGCCGAAATTCTACCTTTGGTTGACTCCACTAGCTGGTCTCTAGACCTCCATCTTTCAGAGGTCTGGTCAGCATGCACATGTTCCGGAACACTCTCTCTCCGGCATTTCAGAATGGGCGTCAATAACTAGGGTGGGGCAGTGACGTCAGAAGGGGATTGGATTAAATCCTAGCCCCCAAGAGCCAATCAGTGCCCCACAATTCAACCACTCAGGATCACTGATTTCTGATTGGCTCTCACTCCTGTGGACAGCCAATCAAGACGCCTGCTTTCTGGAGGCATTGTTATTCTTCCGCATCATTCACAATGAGATGTCAGACAGAATTCATAATCAATCTCCTAATCAACAACCAATACATCCTGATAACTCCTGATAAACTTGTAAAATACTTTGGTGAGCCCTTCGTTTGAGAGTACACAAATGCTGTTTTTGCTTTTTCATATTGATTTTCATTATTTTTCTCCTCATAATCAGACCAGCTTGCTGATGCCTGAAAGGAATCAACAATGTTCAATTGATAATTGGATACTTTGGGACAGAAAAGAGAATCTCCCCACAACAACAACGACTAGCTCATGATTTCAACCAATCATCAAACTGCATCTGTCCAAGGACAGACTCCCGGCTCCGCTGTGATCAATAAACCAGTCAAGCTAAAAGGAGATTCTTCTGGTCCATCTGGTACTGTGACCTGAGCTAACTAACACAGAGTCAGTCTAACGGGTTTGGCATTACATAAAACCCTCCGTTCTTACCTCTATTCTGTCAGTCTGCAGTGACACTACACATGGAGAGATGAGGGGACATACTAAACCAAAATCTACAGAACAAGCTACCCTAAACATCACTGAACACACTAGACTCCACTACAGGTCAGGTCAAAACGGCTTTTCATTTTTATGTCTCTCTTTAAATAAAAAAAGTATTGAGGTAGACTTTTTTTATTTTCTTCTTTGTAAAACTTGACAGACTAGAGTAGACCTCTGCTCGGAGAGGGTGAGTACATTCATTAAGAACTAGATGAGGTAGGTGCCGGAGCAGAGGATTCAATATTTCAAGAAAAAGTGAGAAAAATCCCTGAGAAGGCGACGTGAGGAGAGTTGAGAGAGAGCAATTCAGATAGAAGACAGGGAAATCGTGATCTCTTCCTTGTTACTTTCACTACTGATTATCAACTAGTCTTAGTGGTCCCCTTTGTCATACAGTATACCACAGGAATATGATTCCACAAACTAAAACCTAAAAGTAAAAAATAATTTAAAAACGAACAAATTCATTTCCCCTTCATTTGTAATAATGCATTTCTACCTGCTCTGATTATCTCTCTTTAAACTGTCCTCTCTTTGTGTGTTTGTTGAATCATTTTCCTCGCTCTTCAATTTCCTCTCCCTAACAGAGAAACGGAGAGAAAACAGAGCGAGAGAAAGAAAGAAAGCGAAAAGTGATTAGAACTTGAGGATGCGGTTATTTCCGAAGTCGACGACCACGATGACTCCGTCAGGTGTCACAGCAACACCGGAGGGGCGGTCCATCTGTCCGAAGCCACTACCATGGGTGCCAAATTTGCATAAGAAGTTCCCGTTGGGCTCGAACACCTGCACCCGGTGGTTCCTCGAGTCGGCAACGATGATCCGGTTCTCCTGGTCCACCGCTATGCCCTGGGGACGCAGGAACTTCCCGTTACCGGTACCCTCAGAGCCCAGGAACCGGGCAGACTGGCAATCTGGCCGAATCACCAGCAGACGATGGTTGTTGAAGTCGGTGACGACCAGGTGGTCCTCATGGTTAAAGGCGACGCCACGCGGCGAGTCAAAGTGTTTCCACAGGGCGCCCTCAAAGCCGTACTTGTTGATGAACGAGCCATCAGGGCCAAAGAGCTGGATGCGGTGGTTCCTGGTGTCAGAGACCAAGATCTTCCCCGCAGAGTTCACTGCCACATCCCAGGGGTAGTTGAACTGACCGTTCTACAATAGAGTACAGTAGAATATAGTTATTAGTTCAGCTCTGATGAGTGTGTGTGTCTATACTACTGTACGTGAGAGAGCGCGCGATTGAAAGAGTTTGTACCTTAGTGCCCTTCTCGCCGAACTTGAGCATAAACTGTCCGTCAAAGGTGAACACCTGCACACGGTGGTTGTCTTTGTCCGTTACGATGATCTGCTGTTGGCTGTCGCACGCCACGCCCGCTGGACGATCAAACTGACCGGGGCGAGAGCCCAGGGAGCCGAACTTGTGGTGGAAGGCACCGCACGGCTTGAAGATCTGGACAGTAGGAGGTAGTCGCAGAAGAAAGGAAATAATTAAAGAGTCACTGTTCTAAAGATGGCTAGCTAGGACACTGTACACGCTGTGCTTCACTGTTCTAAAGATGGCTAGCTAGGGCACTGTACATGCTGTGCTTCACTGTTTTAAAGATGGCTAGCTAGGGCACTGTACACGCTGTGCTTCACTGTTCTAAAGATGGCTAGCTAGGACACTGTACACGCTGTTCTTCACTGTTCTAACGATGGCTAGCTAGGGCAGTGTACACGCTGTGCTTCACTGTTCTAACGATGGCTAGCTAGGGCACTGTACACGCTGTGCTTCACTGTTCTAAAGATGGCTAGCTAGGGCACTGTACACGCTGTGCTTCACTGTTCTAAAGATGGCTAGCTAGGGCACTGTACACGCTGTGCTTCACTGTTCTAAAGATGGCTAGCTAGGGCAGTGTACACGCTGTCCTTCACTGTTCTAAAGATGGCTAGCTAGGGCAGTGTACACGCTGTGCTTCACTGTTCTAAAGATGGCTAGCTAGGGCAGTGTACACGCTGTGCTTCACTGTTCTAAAGATGGCTAGCTAGGGCAGTGTACACGCTGTGCTTCACTGTTCTAAAGATGGCTAGCTAGGGCACTGTACACGCTGTGCTTCAGCTCTCAAGAAGAGGGCTACTGAGAGACAGATAGCTGGCAAGTTAAAAGCAAACAAACTGACACTGATTTAGCAAGAGTTAGCTTTCTAGCATCATAAAACCCTTTCTCCTTAGTATTACGGCTGAGTCGACACCAACCCACGACATTAAATTAATGAAACCCACCTGTACGCGGTTGTTACTGCGGTCGGCCACCACCACGTATCCCTCTTTATCCACACTGATTCCCCAGGGACGACACAGCTGACCATCACCCTCCCCCTCGCTGCCAAACGCAGACACCGGTGAACCCAGAGCCCCGTAGCGTCGCCCAGACTTCACCAGTACCTGGAACATAGGCAGGGAGAATGCTACTTAGCATTTCATCCTATCTACATCAATTTTCAAGTTGTATTACTTAGTTGTTGCTTAAGAGATGTGCATAGAATATGTTGGAGTGTAAATATATTACTTGGTTGTTACATTTATTATAATACTATACATTTTACCTTGAAGGGGCTGCCCATGATGTGCTGGTTACAGACCAGAACTGACACCAAATCTTCTCCCTCAGTCTTGGGCAAGTAGCTGACGGTGTACGACCCGTTCTGGTTGTCACACACCTCCGCAGCCGATAGGTTACCATCCGCGGCTGCCATCACCACCGCTGACACTGCGTCACCGCCCGAGAGGCAGGGCTCCCTGTCGTGGTCGTAGCCAATTACGGTGAAGGAGGCGGTCTTGCCACGGAGTGCGGTCTTTAGGCCCTCGCCGTGAGCTTTGGTGACGGGAGCAAACGCTCCGCTACTGATCAACCCCATGGACTGAATGGCTTTGTACAGGGCCTGGTGAAGACAATATCATCAATAATACTATTAATATGCCACGAACTAGGGACAAGTGGAAATAGCAACATTAATATAATGTATATGAAATTGGCTGACATGTCGATAATTCCAGTCATCCAAAGAGCCACAAGAGTCTCTAACCCCTCTCGCTTGGTCTGGCGGGGCGAACAGGAACCTCTTATTTACCTGGTCTGGCGGGGCGAACAGTAACCTGTTATTTACCTGTTCTGGAGGGGCGAACAGGAACCTGTTATTTACCTGTTCTGGAGGGGCGAACAGGAACCTGTTATTTACCTGTTCTGGAGGGGCGAACAGGAACCTGTTATTTACCTGTTCTGGAGGGGCGAACAGGAACCTGTTATTTACCTGTTCTGGAGGGGCGAACAGGAACCTGTTATTTACCTGTTCTGGAGGGGCGAACAGGAACCTGTTATTTACCTGTTCTGGAGGGGCGAACAGGAACCTGTTATTTACCTGGTCTGGAGGGGTGAACATTAAACGATCGTCCTCCTGTGGCTGCAGCAGGCCTCTGAGAGACTTGAGCTCCTGAATCTGGGTCAGCGTGCGCTCTCTAGCCAGCAACACGTCCAGGTGACAACCCTCATCCAGCACCTGATGAGTTATGAGGTGAGGAGACATGGATGCCATCGTTAGCAATAATCATGAATGACTTTCAACATAGTATTTAGAAACCTGGTCGTCTTGCGCCCCCCCCCCCCCCCCCCCCCCCCTCCCCTCCGGACCTTTTAACATACCTGAGTGACGGCTGCGATGGTGCTGTCCAGCTTGGTCAGGTTCTGATGCAGCTTCTCTACCTGCAGGTACAGGGACTTGGCTTTCAGCTGGTGGATCTTCTCAACCTGGGAGAGGGAGGGAGAAGGGGGAGAGAGAGAGAGCGAGAGCGAGAGAGAGAGAGAGAGATTAATTCATGTGGGTGTACAAGTATGGGCAAATCCAGCAGTGTGAAAACAGTAGTTTGTTAAATCTCAGATTGTTGTAGATCAGTGTACCGGTTACAGTGGGATATTGGACATATAGTGACAGCATTGACTAACAGACAAAACAGGCCATTCAACAGGGGGATGAAGGGTGTGAGGTGAATCAAAAACTAGAGGTTAACAATACTACACAACACTTAAAAGTTCAACCTGTCTGGATCCATGTTAAAGGGAAGAACTAAACCTCCAGCCTGTCTGGTTCCATGTTAAAGGGAAAGACTAAACCCCCAGCCTGTCTGGTTCCATGTTAAAGGGAAGGACTAAACCCCCAGCCTGTCTGGATCCATGTTAAAGGGAAGGACTAAACCCCCAGCCTGTCTGGTTCCATGTTAAAGGGAAGGACTAAACCCCCAGCCTGTCTGGTTCCATGTTAAAGGGAAGGACTAAACCCCCAGCCTGTCTGGTTCCATGTTAAAGGGAAGGACTAAACCCCCAGCCTGTCTGGTTCCATGTTAAAGGGAAGGACTAAACCCCCAGCCTGTCTGGTTCCATGTTAAAGGGAAGGACTAAACCCCCAGCCTGTCTGGTTCCAAGTTAAAGGGAAGGACTAAACCTCCAGCCTGTCTGGATCCATGTTAAAGGGAAGGACTAAACCCCCAGCCTGTCTGGTTCCATGTTAAAGGGAAGGACTAAACCTCCAGCCTGTCTGGATCCATGTTAAAGGGAAGAACTAAAGCTCCAGCCTGTCTGGTTCCATGTTAAAGGGAAGGACTAAACCCCCAGCCTGTCTGGTTCCATGTTAAAGGGAAGGACTAAACCCCCAGCCTGTCTGGTTCCATGTTAAAGGGAAAGACTAAACCCCCAGCCTGTCTGGTTCCATGTTAAAGGGAAAGACTAAACCCCCAGCCTGTCTGGTTCCATGTTAAAGGGAAGGACTAAACCCCCAGCCTGTCTGGTTCCATGTTAAAGGGAAGGACTAAACCCCCAGTCTGTCTGGATCCATGTTAAAGGGAAGGACTAAACCCCCAGCCTGTCTGGTTCCATGTTAAAGGGAAGGACTAAACCCCCAGCCTGTCTGGTTCCATGTTAAAGGGAAGGACTAAACCCCCAGTCTGTCTGGATCCATGTTAAAGGGAAGGACTAAACCCCCAGTCTGTCTGGATCCATGTTAAAGGGAAGGACTAAACCCCCAGCCTGTCTGGTTCCATGTTAAAGGGAAGGACTAAACCCCCAGCCTGTCTGGATCCATGTTAAAGGGAAGGACTAAACCCCCAGCCTGTCTGGTTCCATGTTAAAGGGAAGGACTAAACCCCCAGCCTGTCTGGTTCCATGTTAAAGGGAAGGACTAAACCCCCAGCCTGTCTGGTTCCATGTTAAAGGGAAGGACTAAACCTCCAGCCTGTCTGGATCCATGTTAAAGGGAAGGACTAAACCCCCAGCCTGTCTGGATCCATGTTAAAGGGAAGGACTAAACCCCCAGTCTGTCTGGATCCATGTTAAAGGGAAGAACTAACCCCCAGCCTGTCTGGATCCATGTTAAAGGGAAGGACTAAACCCCCAGCCTGTCTGGATCCATGTTAAAGGGAAGAACTAAACCCCCAGCCTGTCTGGTTCCATGTTAAAGGGAAGGACTAAACCTCCAGCCTGTCTGGATCCATGTTAAAGGGAAGGACTAAACCCCCAGCCTGTCTGGATCCATGTTAAAGGGAAAGACTAAACCTCCAGCCTGTCTGGTTTCATGTTAAAGGGAAGGACTAAACCCCCAGTCTGTCTGGTTCCATGTTAAAGGGAAGGACTAAACCCCCAGCCTGTCTGGTTCCATGTTAAAGGGAAGGACTAAACCCCCAGTCATGAGTCATAAACACACATACAAAGCAACAGAAAAGGCATAAGTCATGTGGGCGGACAGGGAGAATCAGGACATGCAACGTGAAGTGTGTATACAAACATGTAGAACACGTCTACTGTAAAAACACCTTGTCTTCAAAACATGTTAGTCAAACAGTGACAACAGCTGTTGGATGAGCCCTCTAACCACGTAAATATGTGAGAGAGCGCGAGAGAGAGAGAGAGAGAGAGAGAGAGAGAGAGAGAGACTGACAGGCAGAGACTGACAGAGAGAGACAGAGACAGAGAGAGAGAGAGAGAGAGAGAGAGAGACAGAGAGAGAGAGAGAGACAGAGAGAGAGAGAGAGACAGAGAGAGAGAGACAGAGAGAGAAAGAGACTGACAGGCAGAGACTGACAGGCAGAGACTGACGGAGACAGAGAGACAGAGAGAGACAGAGACACACAAACACACCAACACAGTTGGAGAAAAGCTTACCTTCCAGAGTAGCTGACTCTCTCTGTCCTCCAAGGCTTTCAGGAGTCTGAGGACCATGTTCTTCACCTCTGTCTGAACCACCTTGGCCTTGATGTCAACCTGCTCTGCTATGGCCTGGACCTTCTCCATACTCAACTAGAACAGGGGATATTACAGGGTTAGAAATAACACACACACACACACCACCTTGATCTCTAGCATACAGGACCAACTGGGGGTATAGGGTCAAAACATATAATACAACATCACTGGACCTTCGCCATTCTCAGATTAACAAGAACTAACCAGGTTAAAAATACCCACATAACACTTCTACCCAGCTATGACAAAATCTTTAACTATTTTTCCAGACAAAAACTAATAACGAGACGCCTGAAAAAAAAAACACTATTACAAATGACTTTAGTTGATGAAAATGTAACGAGATGAAAAGTCCACGTGACACTAATCAACATTCAAATGGACATGAATCTCCTTTTCCATCTGTTTTGTCCATGCCGTCACAGAATATCTAATGCAATCAATCCACTCATTGGCCAATAACGTCTTTTCATTTGCACGGGCTCCTTCCAAACACACAGCTAGGCGGTCATTTCAATCCCCGGTGTCTCTTTTGAACTGATGCACAGCCAGGACACAGGACACAATTGTACAAAACAATAAAAGGTATTTGATCAACTTTGCTTTCATATAGGCAATTTGTTTGCGCTGATCACATCAGAAGCTCCATTTTGCAGGGAAAGCTCAGACTCTCCCCCTTTCAAGGAAATCACTTATTTACCCCGTTCCAATGGTTACGATGAGAAAATAAGATAGATTGTTTAACCTGTAGCCAAGCTGTACAGTACTGTGAAAAAGTATTTGCCACCCTTTCAAATTCTCTACTTTTACATATTTTGTTATACTAAATGTAAATCAGATCTTCAAGCAAAACCTAATATTAGATACATGGATCCTGAGTGAACAAATAACACAGCAATGACATACTTATTTCTTATTAAACAAAGTTATGCAACAGCCAATGTCCCTGTGTGAAAAAGTAATTGCCCCCTTAAACTCAGTAACTGGTTGAGCCTCCTTTAGCTGCTCTAACCAAACACTTCCTGTAGTTGTTGATGAGTCTCTCACATCGCTGTGGAGGAATTTTGGCCGCTCTTCCATACAGAACTGCTTGTTTCAAGTCCTGCCACAACATTTTAAATTAGGATTATCTCTGGACTTAGACTAGGCCATTCCAAAACGTGTTGCTTTTTAACAATTTTCATGTAGACTTGTGTGTTTTGGATCATGGTCTTGCTGCATGACCCAGATGCTCTTCAGTTCACAGACGGATGGTCTGAAATTCTCCTGTAGAATTCTCTGATACAGAGCAGAATTCATGCTTCCTGTTTGGTTTTCGCCAGACATAAATGGGACCGTTGTCGTCCAAAAAACTTTATACTTTTGACTTTTCTGTCCATCCAAGAGTCTTGAAGATCATTCAAATGCTTTTTGGCAAACTTCAGTAAACTTTTTGGATGAGATGGGTCCCATAATGTCTGGTGAAAACCAAACACTGCATTCCACGTTAAGAACCTTACACCAACGGTCAAGCATGGTGGTGGTAGTGTGATGGTTTGGGGATGCTTTGCTACCTCAGGACCTGGACCACTTGCCTTAATAGAAGGAACCATGAATTCTGCTCTGTATCAGAGAATTCTACAGGAGAATGTCAGGCCATCTGTCAAGGAAGCAGAAGCTGAAGTGAAGCTGGGTCATGCAGCAAGACAATGATCCAAAACACACAATCAAGTCTACATGAAAATGGTGAAAAAGCAACATATTTTAAGTTTTGGAATGGCCTAGTCAAAGTCCAGACCTAATCCGAATTAAAATATTGTGGCAGGACTTGAAACGAGCCGTTTATGCTCAAAAACCCACAAAATGTCATTGAGTTAAAGCAGTTCTGTATGGAAGAGTGGGCCAAAATTCCTCCACAGCGATGTGAGAGACTGATCAACAACTACAGGAAGTGTTTGGTTAGAGCAGCTAAAGGAGGCTCAACCAGTTACTGAGTTTAAGGGGGCAATTACCTTTTCACACAGGGACATTGAGGTGTTGCATAACTTCGTTAATTAAATAAATACAATACAAATAACAAAAAAATATATACTTAAACTCAGGTTCCTTTTATCTAATAGCAGGTTTTTGTTAATGATCTGATAACATTCGGTAGCAAACATACAGAAAATCAGAAAGTGGGTAAATACTTTTTCACGGCACTGTATAACTTCTTTACCCTCAAATTCAACTCTGGAACTCGAAGTTCCACTGCTTTAAAATCCCCTATAATCAAGGACTGACTTAGACCTGGGACACCAGGTGGGTGCAATTCATTATTAGGTAGAACAGACACCAGCAGGCTCCGGACCTCGTAGGGGTAAGAGTTATATGGTTAATTATGACTTGCATTGGTTACAATCTACCACAATAGCAATGTCACCAGCTAAGGTATACAAGGGGATAGGCCTTGTTGGACAAGGCTATCTGTGCACATGATGGGGAGGCAGCGTAGCCTAGTGGTTAGAGCATTGGACTAGTAACCGAAAGGTTGCAAGTTCACATCCCTGAGCTGACAAGGTACAAATCTGTCATTCTGCCCCTGAACAAGGCAGTTAACCCACTGTTCCTAGGCCGTCATTGAAAATAAGAATTTGTTCTTAACTGACTTGCCTAGTTAAATAAAGGTAAAATAAAAATGGAAGTTACGAGCTACATATTTAAATGAAGAAAAAAAAAGCACTATTATGTTACTAAATGACTGACTAAAATTGTCCAAGGTTTTAGTCAACTGATAATACCTAAAACTAACGAAGGATAAAATATATATCTTAAAACAAAATCTAAAATAGCTGCTAAAATGAAAACTGCAGCAGGGTAATAGAATAAAACAGGAGTTATCACACAGCACGTCCTGGGTGGCCAATAGTCAACTCAGGAATTTCGACTACGTCATGCATGAAACAGGAAGTGACCTGGAAATATGACTTAAAGACAGGTTATATGACCATCTCATGCACCTGCTCTGTTATGACACACTAAAATACAGGAAGTAGACAGTACACAGGAATTCTGAGGATTACCACATAACCTCACACCCCTCCTAACATTAAGGGGTAGACACCAACTCCTCACTTCACTCATCTTATTCAACATTAGGGGCGGCAGGTAGCCTAGTGGTTAGAGTGTTCAACTCTGGAACTCGAAGCCAGTTCCACTGCTTTAAAATCCCCTATAATCAAGGACTGACTTAGACCTGGGACACCAGGTGGGTGCAATTCATTATTAGGTAGAACAGACACCAGCAGGCTCCGGACCTCGTAGGGGTAAGAGTTATGGTTAATTTTGACTATCATTGGTTACAATCTACCACAATAGCAATGTCGCCAGCTAAGGTATACAGGTAGCCTAGTGGTTAGAGCGTAGGGCCGGCAGGTAGCCTAGTGGTTAGAGTGTAGGGACGGCAGGTAGCCGAGTGGTTAGAGTGTAGGGCCGGCAGGTAGCCTAGTGGTTAGAGTGTAGGGACGGCAGGTAGCCTAGTGGTTAGAGTGTAGGGACTGCAGGTAGACTAGTGGTTAGAGTGTAGGGGCGGCAGGTAGCCTAGTGGTTAGAGCGTTGGGTCAGTAACTGAAAGGTTGCTGGATCGAATCCTCGAGCTGACAAGGTAAAAGTCTGTCGTTCTGCCCCTGAACAAGGCAGTTACCCCGGTAGGCCGTCAAATAAGAATTTGTTCTTAACTGAGTAGCCTAGTTAACTTCTCTGGGATATGTGGGACTCTAACGTCCCACTTGGCCAAAAAACAGTAAAAATGCAGAGCGCCAAATTCAAATAAATTACTATAAAAATCTAACTGTCATGAAATCACACATGAAAGATGCCAAATTAAAGCTACACTTGTTGTGAATCCAGCCAACATGTCAGAATTCAAATAGGCTTTACGACGAAAGCACACCGAACGATTATGTTAGGTCAGAGCCAAGTCACAGAAAAACACAGCCATTTTTCCAGCCAAAGAGAGGAGTAACAAGAAATAGAGATAAAATGAATCACTAACCTTTGATGATCTTCATCAGATGACACTCATAGGACTTCATGTTACACAATACATGTATGTTTTGTTCGGTAAAGTTCATATTTGTATCCAAAAATCTGAGTTTAGGCGGGATGCTACTGTCTCACTTGGCCAAAAGCCAGAGAAAATGCAGAGCGCCAAATTCAAATAAATTACTATAAAAATCTAACTTTCATTAAATCACACATGAAAGATACCAAATTAAAGCTACACTTGTTGTGAATCCAGCCAACATGTCAGAATTCAAATAGGCTTTTTGGCGAAAGCAAACGATGCTATTATGAGGATAGCAACAGAGTAAACAAAGAGAGAGAAGCATATTTCAACCCTGCAGGCGCGACACATAACGCAGAAATAAAAATATAATTCATGCCTTACCTTTGACGAGCTTCTGTTGTTGGCACTCCAATATGTCCCATAAACATCACAAATGGTCCTTTTGTTCGATTAATTCCGTCGATATATATCCAAAATGTCCATTTATTTGGCGCGTTTGATCCAGAAAAACACCAGTTCCAACTTGTGCAACGTTACTACAAAATATCTCAAAAGTTACCTGTAAACTTTGCCAAAACATTTCAAACTACATTTGTAATACAACTATAGGTATTTTTTAACGTAAATAATCAATACAATTGAAGACGGGATGATCTGTGTTCAATACAGGACAAAAACAAACTGTAGCTAGCTTTCTGGTCACGCGCCTCTAACAAACAGTACACTAAGTTACCCTCGTTCTGGATGGCCGTACTTCTTCATTACACAAAGGAAAAAACCTCAACCAATTTCTAAAGACTGTTGACATCCAGTGGAAGCGGTAGGAACTGCAAGAAGGTCAATTAGAAATCTGTATTCCCAATGAAAATCCATTGAAAAGAGAGTGACCTCAAAAAAGAAAATCTGAATGGTTTGTCCTCGGGGTTTCGCCTGCTAATTAAGTTCTGTTATACTCACAGACATGATTCAAACAGTTTTAGAAACTTCAGAGTGTTTTCTATCCAAATCTACTAATAATATGCATATATTATCTTCTGGGGATGAGTAGCTGGCAGTTGAATTTGGGTATGCTTTTCATCCAAATGTGAAAATGCTGCCCCCTATCCTAGAGAAGTTAAATAAAGGTGAAATAAAATGTAAAAAAAACATGAGCAGTGGCCTTTGAAGTCAGAGTGTGAGATAGGAGCTAGTAGAGAGAGGTAGTGTCACTGACCGCCATGCTGTTCTCACTGTATATGAGAGGAGAGTGACATTTTAAGAAAAATGCAAAAGTTTTGTAGAAACGTCAATGTCAAGGGGACCTAATGGAAATAGTTTGGCTTCATTGTCAAAAAGCATTAAATTGATTTTCTAACACATTAAATTCGAGATTTCTTTCTATATTTTTTTGTCATTTATGTCTCTCCCTCTCGTTCCTTTCTATCACTTTACACTCTGTTTCCCTCCGAGTTGGGTGGTTAGAGGGCGGTCTGGACCGCACAGGGCCGAGGGGGGAGGGGTCCTTTGTGACATTACCCAGAGAGGGGGGGGGGGGGGGGGGATCAAAGGTCACCCAAATCCCCCTGAGGTCATTGACCTCCTGACCCATGGCTGAAGACCCTCCCCCTGGGCAGCAGGGTCCCTTCTCTCGCTGGCCATTTGGGACAGACCGCTAAAGGGTCAGTTATAATCAGGACGTCTGGAGAGAACAGCAGGAAGGGAGGGGAGGGGCTTCATCAATACTGAAATAGAGAGCAAGGGGGAAGATGGAGAGGGAGAGAGAGGAAAAAGGTAGCGTGAGAGCAATAGGAGAGAGAGAGAGAAAGATTTGGCACTAAAACGTAAGCTCAAATGTGTAACTAATGACATTTCATCATTTAACTGTTTAGTGCCCATATCATTGTGAAACAAAGCTATTGCTGGTCCGTGGCAGGCCAATACAGTAGCAGCTTGGAACACAAAGGAGGTCAAACTGGCCAATCAGAAAGCAGCTTACTCAACCAGCAGGTCACAAGTTCAGAGTCGGAGGTCATGGGAGATAATGGGTGTGGAGTGGGCGGAAATATCCTGCCCGAGAAAGAGTGTGTGTGTGTGTGTGTGTGTGTGTGTGTGTGTGTGTGTGTGTGTGTGTGTGTGTGTGTGTGTGTGTGTGTGTGTGTGTGTGTGCGCCTGTCCAAGTTCTGTATCAGGAGATAGAGGGACGAGGCGGTGGTTGAACAGTGACAATGTGCACAGTTATGACGTAACGTAACCTTGGCTCGCTGAACTAGATCATGTTTCAGGGTTACGCTGAGTCCTGACCAGTGTCAGACACGCACCTTCCAGGGCGATTACACAACATCTCACACTTCCTGGTAACTCTGGTTTCCAGGAAGTACTGTAACAAAGCATCTCATTCAGCAACATACCCATCCGTTTCAAAACCATTCTCAACAGATCATGGGGAGTGAATGGAACTGTGAATGTCTCAGAATCCATTACCGATAACACACCCCTGTATAACAATAACGTCTGTTTTTAAGAGGAAAACTTTTCTTAAAACCATAGAACTAGAATGAATACAATACTATTTATGTGTAAGAGTTCTCAGTCCCAGGTGATTGTCAGTGAGCACGTGGTTGTGAGGGAGGACATGGGTATCAACACCGTGACTGAATAGATCATTTAACATTATTAGTAACGTCCATCTTCTACCCTTCTCGTCTCTCCCTTCTTCCATCTCCCATTCTCCTCCCCCATCTCTTTTTTCCTTTCACGTGTGTAACTTCTTCTAGTGACCACTGCTAGAGACAAAACAGAGTCAGAGAATCTATTTACTCTACAAGCATTTACATAGAGATAATATGTCCCTCTCTGTGTGTGTGTGTGTGTGTGTGTGTGTGTGTGTGTGTGTGTGTGTGTGTGTGTGTGTGCGTGTGTGTGTGAGAGAAAGAGAAGGGTGGAAGGGTCTAAGATTCTATTCCTAGATGACCTTTCCCCTTCCTCTCCTCCCTTCCCTGTCACTCCCCTTTGACCCCCGTCACCCCAGGCAACCCACCCCCTTCCTGGGCCAGCTGGGTACCTCTAACCACAGGCTTCAGTGCAGCCTAAAGGAGAGTGTGAATGATATGCAGAATATACCACATTTCTGAACCGGTAATGGGTCAAAAATACCACAGATGCATTGAGACACAGACACGCTCACCTGTACAGCCTGTCTTCCTTGCTGTGCATCGGCCAGTAGCTGGATGATGATGTCTCTGGAGTCCTGGACAGCGTCCTGTAGATAGACCAAGCTGTGGCCCATGTGTCTGCCCACACTACACTCTCTACAGATAGGCACAGAGCACGTCTCACAGAAAAACAGAAACACCTAAACGAGAGAGGGAGAGAGTTCATTCAATCCTCCTATCAAAACTTGATCCAAAAAAAAAACATACATTAGAACATACTATTTAAAAGGGTTTAAGTGCTTTAATATGTTAAACAATGAACCATGATGGTGAGTATATGAGACCAGACACCATTGAGGGAAATGGTTTGTTATTGACTATGAGGTGTGTTGCCGTGTACATTTCTGCAGCGCATGTTTGATTGAATACATCCCCTGGTTCTGTTCAGGCTCAGAGGGGTGACATTGAGATGAGACCGGGCATTCTGGGGCTTTACGGATCAATACACCAAATCAGAGGACTTAATGCGCGCACACACACACACACACACACACACACACACACACACACACACACGGTTTAAGAACCTGGTTTATCAACAACTAAATCATAACAAAATGCATTGATCAATCTGTAATACTAAACACGATCACATTTCATAAAATAACAAATATAAATATTTGATGTTGACTCATTAATAGGTCACACGTAACCATTAGCATGACCAAAATCTCCTCTACACTGACGGGTTGTAACAAGACACTAATTAAATATGCACCAAACATAAAATCCCAGAGCGACAGGGATCAATGTTGTCCAATGGGAGTAGAGCTGAGGGGAGGGGGTGGGAACCGCAATCAATCCATTGATAATGGCTACAGTCCCAGGGGGAGGCATGATGTAATGAGGCATGCGCACACTCCTGTCTGCTCCTTTGAGCCCCTCCCCTTTCTTTCTTTTCTCCTCCATCCCGCTCTTCTCCTCTTCTAGCTCCGCCTTCTTCAACCTCTCCAAAATTCCAAGGGGAGGGGCAGAACAAAGGGATGGAATGCAGCTGAATTTGGTGGAGGAGGGGAGGTATGGATTGTGGGATGGGTGAGGGTCTGACAGCAGGGAAAGTCTAACATCTCCAACCAAGGGTCTCAATCATCATTTTGGAGCGATTTTAGTGCCAAAAGAAAATAGTTTTTGAATTCCATCATTTTCAAATTGTATTAGGATATTTCATTTGAACAAAATATTTTGGGATTTGTAATGCACAAATTGAATTCATAAACTGAACTTATATTTCATGATTTGAAACAGAATTTAATAAATATTTAATTCAGTTTAAAAAATATTCAACTGAATATTGAATATTCAAATTCTATATTTATATATTCAGTTTTAATATGGTAGATATTGCATTCATTGTCTGCATCATGTTTACCAACTATCATTTTAAGTTTCATATTCAACTTCTCAGATGCATTCAGATTCAGTTTTCAAATTCAGTTCTCTAAATTCAGACTCAAAACCAGAGTCAACATCCTGGTACTTTACCAGCCAGGAGAGGTAGAGGAGAACAGATAGAGTCAACATCCTGGTACTTTAACAGCCAGGAGAGGTAGAGGAGAACAGATAGAGACAACATCCTGGTACTTTAACAGCCAGGAGAGGTAGAGGAGAACAGATAGAGACAACATCCTGGTACTTTAACAGCCAGGAGAGGTAGAGGAGAACAGATAGAGACAACATCCTGGTACTTTAACAGCCAGGAGAGGTAGAGGAGAACAGATAGAATCAAAAACAGATAAAACAGAAACTTCTGTCGGTTTCTGAAGCCAAAGTGGCATGTTGAATGTATTTTCTTCCAGTGAATTTGGCTCTAGCATTTGAACTGTTTTGGCTATTAGCTATTACAACCCCATTCCTGAAAGTTAAGACACTCTGGAAAATGGACGTGCCTTCTATGGTGATCAAAGACCGTGCAGGACAGGTTAGAAGGGAGTGTCACAAAAACATAGCTGAATAGCCCTGTCATAGCCCTTCTAAGGATAGCCTTTCCACTCCCTATTTCATATTGCTCTTGTGAATGACTGGGTTCCAACCAGCTCTCATACATGTCACCAAACTGTGTTAGCCTACTTAGCTAAAGCCTATACAGTGTATTTAATTATAGGGATAAGTTCTGGAAGTTAATGTAAAAAGGACTGCTTGTACCAGTTCCCCGATTCAGCTCATAACGAGACTCGAACTCTGCCTCGCAAACACACGTGACCGCACTCCCGAAGCGTTCCAACCCACCGCGCTATTGAACAAAGGCCTTCTTCAACACTTCAGGCTGAGCTTCACAGATCCCCATCTGCTACCTTTTACCTCCCAAACTCACTTCACAGCAACGCCAGTGGTGGAATCAGCACAACTGTAGATTACGAGTCCAATGGCACCATTGTAAAGGACATCACGATGTCTGCTTAGCAAGTACTAGTTCCCCCCTGGTTAAGCTCATACGGAGACTTGAACTCAGGACTCAAAAACAAAACGTGACCGCCCTTCTGAAGCATTTCAACACATCTTGCTATTTTAAAAAACCAACGTATTTCTTCAATTGCGCAAAGGGGTGACACTTGAAGCGGAGTTTCCCAGAACCCCATCTGCTACACTAATACTAAGTCTTCAAGAGCCTGCAAGGTTACTCATCAAAAGAGCGCTGTTTGGTGATCCATGCCAACGTGATGAGCAACCTTGCCTGAGACCTGAAGACGTGTTCGTTTGACATGTGGAAGTTTGTGTTAGGCATGTTCGTTTCAAGTCTCTTCCGGCAAGGGTAGTCATAAGGGTAACATGTGACTTACAGGGTTAAGACTGCATTTGCCTGCTGAGCTAAAGCCTAGGCATTGGTTCTGTGACTTGGATGAGTTTCTTCAAGGAGGAGGTCAAAGGGGGGGGGGTTGAAGTGTAACAAAGGTGGTCCGGTGACCCCGCTCGGGTGATGAGTAACTTGTCTGAGACATGAAAAGTTGCATTGTCTGTTAGATCCCCATCAGTCAAACTAACACGTCTACAAGGTTGCTCATCACACAAATGGATCACCAAACCACCTCTGTTGCACTCTCATTAAAAATGGGGTGCACAGATCTTTCTGCTTGTCACAGAAAGTGGTGTTGTGCAGTAGGCCTGTTTTGGAACGAGGCAGGTAGCCTAGTGGTTAGAGCGTTGGGCCAGTAACCGAAAAGTTAACTCACTGTTCCCCGGTAGGCCGTCATTGTAAATAAGAATTTGTTCTTAAAACGACTTGCCTAGTTAAATAAAGGTTAAATAAATACAAAAATATATATTTTTAAATGTATATTGGTGCCGGGATCTTAGTCAAAGGGGGGTGGAAATGTTACCGGGGTGGTTCGATGAACCTTGCTGAAGACTTGTGTTAACTTCCTGAACTAATCCCTATAGGCTTTATCTAAGTGAGCTAACACAGTCTTGTGACATGCAGAGGACCTGGTTCGAACCCAGTCAGTCACAACAAGGTTAAATAGGGAGTGGAAAGGCTATCCTTAGAAGACAGGGCTATTCAACTATATTCTTATGGGGGCAACAAAAAAAATTGTGACACTCCTTTCTGTGTCCTGCGTGGCCTGTAATCATCATAGAGGGAAACAGAAGGCACTTCCTTGTTCCAGAGAGTCTTACAATAGCGTATAGCCAAAACGGTTCAAATGCTAGAGCCAAATTCATAGGAAGAAAAAAAAAATATTCAACATGCCACTTTGTCTTCAGAAACCACCAGAAATGTCTGTTTACCACTACCTCACCTGGCTCGCAAAGTACCAGGATGTTGTCTCTGGTTTTGAAAGTGAATTTGAAAACTGAATGCATCTGGGAAGGAATATGAAACTTTGATCAACAGTTTGTAAACTCGATACAGAGACAATAAATGCAATATCTAACATACTAAAACTGAATATATAAATATTAAACTTGAATATTCAATGCACTATTCCTTCAATTCAGTTTCAAATAATGAAGTTACATTTATGAATTCAATGATTCAATGTGTATTACAAATTCAAACTCAATATCCTAACAAATTCAAAATCCTAATACAAATTCTGAATTATGGAATTCAAATACAATCGGTTGGCACTGAAACCGATCCACACATCCTGATCATTAGATCCTAAAACACTCTCGTCCCACTTGTCATGTTTTTCATTTACTTCAAAACCTTTGAGAGATTAGACTAACCAAAACAACAACTTTGATATACAAACGACGGAAAACAAGTAGATGAGCATGACTTTATTCCCATATTCTAGTTGATATCCCCATATTCCAGTTGCTCGTTCATATTCCCATATTCTAGTTGCTCGTTCATATTCCCATATTCAGTTGCTCGTTAATATTCCCATATTCCAGTTGATCGTTAATATTCCCATATTCCAGTTGATCGTTAATATTCCCATATTCTAGTTGATCATTAATATTCCCATATTCCAGTTGATCATTAATATTCCCATATTCCAGTTGATCATTAGACAAGAACATGTTTCACCTTTCTGAGAAGAGAGAAACTGGCTGAAGGATTTTGACCATTGTTGTGTCAAGCACGGTTGAGATGTTGAAATGAGATGACCTAGTAGAGTTTAACATGGGGAGAAGAGACTTGCAGAGAAGACCGATGTTTGTGAAAACAGTGGTGTCACGTTTTAACTGGAGATAAATTATACGGCCAGCTGTATAACGTGACTAGTCTTCTCCACCACTATCATGTGTCAGCTGCTACTTCCTATAGAGTCTTCTCCACCACTATCATGTGTCAGCTGCTACTTCCTATAGAGTCTTCTCCACCACTATCATGTGTCAGCTGCTACTTACTATAGAGTCTTCTCCACCACTATCATGTGTCAGCTGCTACTTACTATAGAGTCTTCTCCACCACTATCATGTGTCAGCTGCTACTTACTATAGAGTCTTCTCCACCACTATCATGTGTCAGCTGCTACTTCCTATAGAGTCTTCTCCACCACTATCATGTGTCAGCTGCTACTTCCTATAGAGTCTTCTCCACCACTATCATGTGTCAGCTGCTACTTCCTATAGAGTCTTCTCCACCACTATCATGTGTCAGCTGCTACTTCCTATAGAGTCTTCTCCACCACTATCATGTGTCAGCTGCTACTTACTATAGAGTCTTCTCCACCACTATCATGTGTCAGCTGCTACTTCCTATAGAGTCTTCTCCACCACTATCATGTGTCAGCTGCTACTTCCTATAGAGTCTTCACCACTATCATGTGTCAGCTGCTACTTCCTATAGAGTCTTCACCACTATCATGTGTCAGCTGCTACTTCCTATAGAGTCTTCACCACTATCATGTGTCAGCTGCTACTTACTATAGAGTCTTCACCACTATCATGTGTCAGCTGCTACTTCCTATAGAGTCTTCTCCACCACTATCATGTCAGCTGCTACTTACTATAGAGTCTTCACCACCACTATCATGTGTCAGCTTCAACAATGAGTCCTTAAACCTGTCAAACACACCACACACACACGGCTGGAGTTTCTTGTGGATTATATTACACGGTTCCTGGAATGGAGTCAATATTATTGACTGACTATCACAGGTGTGGGCAATTCCAGTCCTCGAGGGCCTGATAGCTGGGGCTGGGGCAAAACTGTGACACCTGACACAGCTGACTCCAATAATCACCTAATCAGGATCTTCAGTTTAGAATGCAATTTGATTAATCAGGTGTTTGCTAGGGATGGAGAAAAAAGTGACACCAAATCAGGCCCCCGAGGACTGGAGTTGCCCACCCATGCAGCAGGAGGAGTAGCTTCATATAGCCTCCAACACACACACTCTCTCTAGGCATTCCATGAGCCTGAGTCACAACAAACAAAACAGACAGAAACATGAAAAACAGGAGGTGTGTTTCTGGGAAAAACAGACGCCATAGGTGTACTACCAAGGTAAAGGGGTCAAATCCACACCGGAAATTCTAAAACCAGACAAGGACTTTAGGGGAAAATGATTAACCAACAAAAGTCACGACACCACCACCCCAATCCACTCCTGATCCCAACCAGGTGTTTGCTAGGGATGGTCTGTAGCCATAATAGCTGCTTTTTAACTGTTTATGACCCCTCCACGCAGGCTGTGTCACCCTCGACCATAAAGCTAAGAGCAGCTCCCTGTGTTCAGCTCAGGTCCCAATAAAGCTTTACCATAACACGCATAACCACCAAACCAGACAGGCAAATTCAGGGTCGGTGAAGACGACCAAAGCCAAGGACAAATTGCCTTAAATCTACAGTTTTATATAGAGCCATAGCTGAATGGAACTCTTTATCAATCCATATTTCTCAGGAAAAAATAAAATCCTTCAAGAAAAAAATAAAAGAACATCTAATGTGATGGACCATATGACTGGACAGGAAATAGAAAGAACATCTAATGAGATCGACCATATGACTGGACAGGAAATAGAAAGAACATCTAATGAGATCGACCATATGACTGGACAGGAAATAGAAAGAACATCTAATGATATAGACCATATGACTGGACAGGAAATAGAAAGGACATCTAATGATATAGACCATATGACTGGACAGGAAATAGAAAGAACATCTAATGAGATAGACCATATGACTGGACAGGAAATAGAAAGAACATCTAATGAGATCGACCATATGACTGGACAGGAAATAGAAAGAACATCTAATGAGATCGACCATATGACTGGACAGGAAATAGAAAGAACATCTAATGAGATCGACCATATGACTGGACAGGAAATAGAAAGAACATCTAATGAGATAGACCATATGACTGGACAGGAAATAGAAAGAACATCTAATGAGATCGACCATATGACTGGACAGGAAATAGAAAGAACATCTAATGAGATCGACCATATGACTGGACAGGAAATAGAAAGAACATCTAATGAGATCGACCATATGACTGGACAGGAAATAGAAAGAACATCTAATGAGATCGACCATATGACTGGACAGGAAATAGAAAGAACATCTAATGTGATAGACCATATGACTGGACAGGAAGTAGAAAGAACATCTAATGAGATAGACCATATGACTGGACAGGAAATAGAAAGAACATCTAATGAGATCGACCATATGACTGGACAGGAAATAGAAAGAACATCTAATGAGATAGACCATATGACTGGACAGGAAATAGAAAGAACATCTAATGAGATCGACCATATGACTGGACAGGAAGTAGAAAGAACATCTAATGAGATCGACCATATGACTGGACAGGAAATAGAAAGAACATCTAATGAGATCGACCATATGACTGGACAGGAAATAGAAAGAACATCTAATGAGATCGACCATATGACTGGACAGGAAATAGAAAGAACATCTAATGTGATAGACCATATGACTGGACAGGAAATAGAAAGAATCAACTGAATTTTAAATGTGTTTCCTGTCAGGTATTTTAATTGTCTGTGTTGAACGTTTGTGAAGTCGATTTGTTGTTGTTTGTAATGTCTTGTTAATTGGTGTTGGACCCCAGGAAGATTAGCTAGCGTTACGGCGTTAGCTAATGGGGATCCTAATAAAAATGACAAATTACCGTTTCAAAAGAAAGAAGAGACGTTATTAGGGATGGGCGTGGTTCCAGTATGTGAATAAAATGTACACCAAACAAAAACCATTGATTTCAAAAGTTTAACAAACCATAGACCTCTAAGCACAAGGACTACTTTTAACAATTTACACAGAAAATGTAAAAAAAAAAAAATTACTGGAAAAACTGTTTGGATGCTTCTGCAGTTGCTCCCAGTAAATTAGTGTTTTTTTTACTGCGTAAATATGCATTGAGTGCAATGGTTTGTTAAAATGTGAAATCAACAGTTTGCTGGGCTTACATTTTAAAGTCTCAGCATAATTCAGTTACCATGGAATTGCCCTTCTTTGAATAGTGACATTTCAAATAGCCATCGCTACAGCAACTCCTACATGGTGTGTGATGGTGCAACTCCTACATGGCGCAACTCCTGCATGGCACGTGATGGTGCAACTCCTACATGGCGCGTGATGGGGCAACTCCTACATGGCGCGTGATGGGGCAACTCCTACATGGGGCAACTCCTACATGGCGCGTGATGGGGCAACTCCTACATGGGGCAACCCCTACATGGTGTGCGATGGCGCAACCCCTACATGGTGTGCGATGGCGCAACCCCTACATGGCACGTGATGGCGCAACTCCTACATGGCGCGTGATGGGGCAACTCCTACATGGGGCAACTCCTACATGGCGCGTGATGGTGCAACTCCTACATGGCGCGTGATGGGGCAACTCCTACATGGTGCAACTCCTACATGGCGCGTGATGGGGCAACTCCTACATGGCGCAACCCCTACATGGCACGTGATGGTGCAACTCCTACATGGCGCGTGATGGGGCAACTCCTACATGGGGCAACTCCTACATGGCGCGTGATGGGGCAACTCCTACATGGGGCAACTCCTACATGGGGCAACCCCTACATGGTGTGCGATGGCGCAACCCCTACATGGTGTGCGATGGCGCAACCCCTACATGGTGTGCAATGGCGCAACCCCTAGATCAGGGTTCCCAAACTGGTGGTTTTCTGAGCAAGTTGTTTTTTTGGGACTAAAAACACCAGCTAGTCAAGTTATTTTAGGAAATATTTTCCAAAGTAATCCCATCCATAATAGAGAGATACTGTATGTGCTCGTATACACATGTAAGCAAGGTCTGAAATGACTATATTTTTTGTCAAATTATACCTGTTTGGGGCTGAATCTAGTTGTTGATCCCTATCCTAGATGGTACAACTGGTGTGTGATGTTAAAACAAACTCAGAGGTACAACTGCCAATGACAGGAGAAGATAACACTTGATCCCACATGCAGACACACCCAAAAGCAGTTACATTACACATAAAACCTATGCAAATGCATCCACACACACACACCAGAGAAAGGAAAACCTGGATGATGTGTGAAATGGGGTGTGGACTGGGGAGCCCGGGGGCCTTCTGGGAAGGGGATGAATGTCACACACGCTCAACCACACCCATAAAAAATGGGGAAGTGAGTTATTGTATTTCATTAGTGCACCGGACGTTACTACTAGGGTTAGCAATAGCATTGTGAGGGTATTTTGGAACCAGAGTTTACATTCCTTGTAGCAACAGGGATATAGTGGAGGGGGGACTGCTGCCTTGGGAAACACAAAAAAATTAAAAATTGAATAAAAATTACTTTTCTGTGGAACCACCATTATTGTTCACATTGAGTCCTTTCCTATAATAATATAATATGTTACTAGCCCCACATAGCAGATATTTCCAAACCCTGACAGATCAAATCAAATGTTATTTGTCACATGCACCAAATACAACAGTTGTAGACATTAGTGAAATTCTTACTTACAAGCCCTTAAACAACATTGTAGTTTTAATAAAATATTTTTTTTTAGGTAAGAGATAAGAATAACAAATGATTAAAAGAGCAGAAGTAAAATAACAATAGCAGGGCTATATACAGGGGGTATATAGATGGGGCCACAGTGTCTCCTGACCGCTCCTGTCTCAGCCTCCAGTATTTATGCTGCAGTAGTTTATGTCGGGGGGCTAGGGTCAGTTGGTTATATCTGGAGTACTTCTCCTGTCTTATCCAGTGTCCTGTGTGAATTTAAGTATGCTCTCTCTAATTCTCTCGTTCTCTCTTTCTTTCTCTCTCTCTGAGAACCTGAGCCCTAGGACCATACGTCAGGACTACCAGGCATGACTCCTTGCTGTCCCCAGTCCGCCTGGCCTTGCTGCTATTCCAGTTTCAACTGTTCTGCCTGCGGTTACGGAACCCCTACCTGTCCCAGACCTGCTGTTTTCAACTCTTAATGATCGGCTATGAAAAGCCAACAGATTTATTCCTGATTATTATTTGACCATGCTTGTCATTTATGAACATTTTGAAAATCTTGGCTCTCTCTAATTTTCTCCTTCTCTCTTTCTTTCTCTCGGAGGACCTGAGCCCTAGGACCATACGTCGGGACTACCGGGCGTGGTGACTCCTTGCTGTCCCCAGTCCGCCTGGCCTTGCTGCTATTCCAGTTTCAACTGTTCTGCCTGCGGTTATGGAACCGCCACCTGTCCCAGACCTGTTGTTTTTCAACTCTTAATGATCGGCTATGAAAAGCCAACTGAAAATTATTCATGATTATTATTTGACCATGCTTGTCACTTATGAACATTTTTGAACATCTTGGCATAGTTCTGTTATAATCTCCACCCGGCACAGCCAGAAGAGGACTGGCCACCCCTCATAGCCTGGTTCCTCTCTAGGTTTCTTCCTAGGTTTTGGCCTTTCTAGGGAGTTTTTCCTAGCCACCGTGCTTCTACACCTGCATTACTAGCTGTTTGGGGTTTTAGGCTGGGTTTCTGTACAGCACTTCGAGATATTAGCTGATGTACGAAGGGCTATATAAAATAAACTTGATTGAAATAAAAATAAAATAAACTTGATTGATTGATTGATTGGGTACCAGTACAGAGTCAATGTGCGGGGCCACCGATGTCGAGGTAATTGAGGTAATAAGTACATGTAGGTAGAGTTAATGACTATGCATAGATAATAACAGAGTAGCAGCAGCGTAGAATGGTGGGGGGGGGGGGGGGGGGGGGGGACGACAATGTAAATAGTCTGGGTAGCCATTTGATTAGATGTTCAGGAGTCTCATGGCTTAGGGGGTAAAAGCTGTTTAGAAGCCTCTTGAACCTAGACTTGGCGCTCCGGTACCGCTTGCCGTGCGGTAGCAGAGAGAACAGTCTATGACTTGGGTGGCTCGAGTCTTTGTCCATTTTTAGGGCCTTCCTCTAACACGAGCCATGACCAGCCTTTCAAAGCATTCCATGGTCTTCAGATGCGAGTGCTATGGGTCGGTAGTCATTTAGGCAGGTTACCTTAGTGTTCTTGGGCACCGGGACTATGGTGGTCTGCTTGAAACATGTTGGTATTACAGAATCAGTCAGGGAGAGTTTGAAAATGACAGTGAAGACACTTGTCAGTTGGTCTGCGCATGCTCGTAGTACACGTTCTAGTAATCCGTCTGTCCCAGCGGCCTTGTGAATGTTGACCTGTTTAAAGGTCTTACTCACATCGGCTCCAGAAAGCGTGATCACACAGTCGTCCGGAACGGCTGATGCTCTCATGCATGTTTCAGTGTTACTTGCCTTGAAGCGAGCATAGAAGTTATTTAGCTCGTCTGGTAGGCTCGTGTCACTGGGCAGCTCTCGGCTGTGCTTCCCTTTGTAGTCTAATAGTTTGCAAGCCCTGCCACATCCGACGAGCTTCGGAGCTGGTGTAGTACGATTCGATCTTAGTCCTGTATTGACGCTTTGCCTGTTTAATGGTTCGTCGGAGGGCATAGTTAGAGTCCCGCTCTTTGAACGCGGCAGCGCTACCCTTTAACTCAGTGCGAATGTTGCCTGTAATCCATGGCTTCTGGTATGTACGCATAGTCACTGCGGGGACGACGTCATCGATTTAACTTCTTGATGAAGCAAGTGACTGATGTGGTGTACTCCTTAATGCCAGATTGCATGGAACCGTGACTAACAGCCGGGTGGACACAAAGGCTAGCGCCAAATACTGCCATTTGTCCCCAAGGGCTAAGAATAGTTTACTTATGGTCACTTATGTCACCAATGATTATGTTCAAGTAGCCCTAGTGTTATTTCTGGGGGAACGGTGTTTCCATATCGCTAGGGCTGACACCGAGGACTTGTCAAGACAGCTCTTTGTAAGAAGGTGTTAACACATGTTCACAGTGAGCCATTGTAATGTGAATGAAAGCTGAAAAGTAGCAGTGGCCTAGGCACCAAATCGGAGCAGGTCTGCAGGAGCCATTGCCCAGTGAGACACGGGTGTCGGCCCGCATATAAATTCACCAATCGAGTATATTGCTCTGAATACAGAATTCACAGGTTTAGATCGTTTCAAACTGTCCCTCTCGGTCTGTCACATACACACACGTCAACACAAACATATACTCCACCACAAGCTGTAAGGAAATTCTATCACTTTGTTTACATGTCTCAGCCCAGCAGGGTCAACAACAAGATACAGTTCCTCTAGATAGGGTATAGAAGAGAAGGGACAAGGGTATAGAGAAGGACGAGAGGAGAAGGGGAGGCACGAGGGTATAGAGAGGGAGGAGAAAGAGGGATGAGGGTATAGAGGGAGGAGAGGAGAAAGAGGGAGGGAGGGATGAGGGTATCGAGAGGGAGGAGAGGAGAAGGGGAGGGAGGGAGGGAAAGATGAGGGTATAGAGAGGGAGTCTGACTATGTGGCTCTGGTGTGATGGGGCACGTACCATTCTAACAACGTTAGAAGCAGGTGCCAGAGGAGAAGGGATCACTGATGCACGCTCTATGACCCATACCCTGATCGGGCTGTCACACACAGATGCATAGCTTCCTGCTCGGCCCTTATCAAGGTCTTATCTGGGCTTTCCTGATTAAAGAGAAGAATATATGGGAGAGGGGGAGAAGGAGAGAGAGCCTGCCCCCATTCCAATCCTGACAATCCAGCCCTGTTACAATTCCTCCCTTTCCCTCTCCAACACTCCTGCTCACAATCCCATTAGGGAACTCCCGTTGGCTTGCTGCCACACACAAACGATGATGTAAACTGGTCCAGATACGACAGACGGGGGCGGCGGCTGGCAGTGAGCAATATGATTGGCCGGTTACAACAGTGAGCTGGCCTCTTCAGCCAGGCAGCAGGTGATGGAGGGGTGGAGCGGAAAACAGGAGGGGGACGAGAGGACGAGGAAAATAAGAGAAATATGAGGAATAGGAAAGAGGAAAAAATATATAGATGCAATTTGAGATTGAAGGAGAACAAGACAAAGACAGGAGAACTGGGGAGAAAGAAAGAGGGAAAGATAAAAAGGGAGTGAGAAAGAGGGGAGGAGAAAAAGATCAATGGAGATAAGAGAAGAAAGGAAGGAAGGAAGGAGAGGGGTGGGTGAAAGAGTAGTGAAGCAGCTGGTAGGTATTTTGTTTTGCTCGTCTGACATGCATGCTAAGTGTGTGTGTGTGTTGTATCTAAATTCGAGGGTCAGGCAACTATCCTCCATCACAGGGACGCCATGAGACCTGACACAAACCAGTATGTCAACCTAAAGAGAGTGGCCCGTACATGGAAGTGTCCGGCTTACACAGGGAAGTGTCCGGCTTACACAGGGAAGTGTCCGGCTTACACAGGGAAGCTTACACAGGGAAGTGTCCGGCTTACACAGGGAAGTGTCCGGCTTACACAGGGAAGCTTACACAGGGAAGTGTCCGGCTTACACAGGGAAGTGTCCGGCTTACACAGGGAAGTGTCCGGCTTACACAGGGAAGCTTACACAGGGAAGCTTACACAGGGAAGTGTCCGGCTTACACACGGAAGTGTCCGGCTTACACAGGGAAGCTTACACAGGGAAGTGTCCGGCTTACACACGGAAGTGTCCGGCTTACACACGGAAGTGTCCGGCTTACACAGGGAAGTGTCCGGCTTACACAGGGAAGTGTCCGGCTTACACAGGGAAGTGTCCGGCTTACACAGGGAAGTGTCCGGCTTACACAGGGAAGCTGACACAGGGAAGTGTCCGGCTTACACAGGGAAGTGTCCGGCTTACACACGGAAGTGTCCGGCTTACACAGGGAAGCTGACACTTCCACATGAGTGCATGCCTTGGGTGTGGGAAGAGAATCATAGTGTACACACACACACGGAAAATTGTTATAATTAAACAGAATATTAATGACAGAGTGTAACATCAACAGAACTACTCACAAATATTTGTAATCCTCATGAGATTATAGGACGACAAAAAAGGAGAGAAGACTAAGGAGAAAGGAGCGTTCTAAGGCAGAAAGGCGACTGCGTGCGGTCAGAGGCGACAGCGTGCGGTCAGAGGCGACAGCGTGCGGTCAGAGGCGACAGCGTGCGGTCAGAGGCGACAGCGTGCGGTCCGGGGCGACAGCGTGCGGTCCGGGGCGACAGCGTGCGGTCCGGGGCGACAGCGTGCGGTCCGGGGCGACAGCGTGCGGTCCGGGGCGACAGCGTGCGGTCAGAGGCGACAGCGTGCGGTCAGAGGCGACAGCGTGCGGTCAGAGGCGACAGCGGGAAATATGACCAACGTCTAGAGCCCGACCAATATGTTTTTTTGGGGGGAGGGGGGGGGGGGGGTCCCGATACCCATTTCTTGGGGGACAAAACTAACTGATAATGAAAGTGTCATTATTCTACACTGAATCGTCCTAGATGTCCATTCAAAACAGCAATTGTCCATTAACTATGCTTCAAACGTTGATTTCATACATTGTGACAATAATGACATCATGGAAAATGGCAGCAAGTGTTCTGATCAGCATGAGATTCCCCTTTTTTCCATTATATTTATTGAATATCGGTTGAGTTTGTCCATTACCGATAATACAAAAATCGGTGAACTGTTATAAATCGGTCAGACTCCACAAATGTCTCTCTCTATCCATTAAGTCAATACAGCAGACAGATCAACATCAAAGCTGCCCTGACACACCATGAGGGAGACACTGAGGAAACTTTGGGGCAGTTCTCCAAATTGTGAGGCACATGTTGTGAATTAATACCCTGGAAGTCAGACTTCACATAATCAAACTCTGCTGGCCGCTCAGAAACACAAACACACACAAATCTTCGTAGGATAAGTGCCCACAGATGGGAGATTCAGGAAGAAAAAGAAACTCAAAGTTCAATGCCTGTCCTACACACAAACACACAGCACCGAAAGTTAATACAGTGTGTGTGTGTCTGTCTGTGTGCAAAGCCCAGACCAGACAAAGGTATATTCCATGAGGTGTATGGACAGTCAACAGCTACTCCATCACATTCATAACTACTGTCTTCAACATACTGCTGATGAGAAACACAGAGCTGCAGAGAGCTAGGGAATCCCAGATGTGTGTGTGTGCGAGTGTAGAGGGAGAAACTTGAGGCCAAAATTCAGTTACGAGAATTCCTTTGCTGTTGTATCGGTCTCAGCCCTGGGTCAAGTTTCCTCCTAAGGCCTCACAAACTGACTGTCCGTGTGTGTCAGATATGGCTCTCCTTTCCGATGTCTCTCTGATCAGGGCCTTTTCTCAATTAGATTGGCTCAACTCCTGCATCCTCTCGCGCCTCCTTTTGACAAAGGTCAGAAGGTAATCGAAGAGACGGAACTTGGACGAAAATGTGCTCGTATGAACTGAGACTCATCAGGCAGATGAAGTTTACAGGGGTAGATCCCCAAATAAATATGTAAAGATACAAAAAAAACGAATTGTTAGTTGTGCAAGACCTTTTCTAGATAAAACGCTAAGTAGCGTATCGTTTTTAAACGTGTGTATGCATTTCTCCGCTGACAAAACAAAAGCTGATTCAAAAGGGGTTGTGGCAGATTTCAAAACTCTTCCATGAAGGACTTAGTCTTATGTATTCAACCTATCCTTGGTAAAACTTCAAGTCGCCTACTAACGAACTGACATCTCAACAACTCATCAGTTTCCTGGTCACGGAGGAGAGGGGACGGCGGAGCAAGAATGGAGGACAGATTTTTTTCCTCAAATGAGAAAAGGTCCATGTTACGGCTGTATGAACCTAAAGCCAGTCGTTCCCTTGGGGAATCATTTCAGCGCGACACAGGAAGTGACTCTGTGGGAGGCCAGATACAGCTGCTGCACTACAATTCTGCTGGGTACTAACAACACAAGTACTCTGAAAGGCCTTTCTTGCAGCTCTAAATCCAACAATACAGTAATCAATATTAATGTAATACTATAAATAACAAGGTAGAACAAAAACACATGAGAAATAAAAATAAGAAGAACATGAGAAAGTAAGCAAAAGTAAGCAAGCTATATACAGGCTCAGTGTGTAGGGTACTGTGAATGTGCATATCCTTGTAGCCATTTTGTTTTCTATTTAGTTCGCTAAATAGCTATGGCTTGGGGATAAAAGCTATTCCGGAGCTTGCTGGTGTCAGACTTGATGTACCGAGAACAGTCTATGGGTTGGGTGGTTGGAGTCTTACGATTTTCTGGGCCTTCCTGTCACACCACCTGACAGAGGTCCTGGATGGCAAGGAGCTCGGCTACTGCAGCCCTCACACCCGGAACGATGTTGTTATTGTCGAACCGTGTATAAAATGCATTATGTTTGTGTGGTCGAGAGGCATCGTTGGGCAGATCATGGCTGGGTCTTCCTTTGAAATCCAGAACAGACTGTAGCCCCCTGCCACATTGGGCGGGCGTTGGAGCCTGTGTAATAGGATTCCCAACTCATTCCTATATTGTCCGTTTGCTCATTTGATGACTCTGCGGAGGTCATAATGGGACTTCTTGTACTTGTTCCTGTCCTCAGCAGTAGCATCAGGGTTGTCTGATCGCCCTGTGTGGTAACCCTGTCCTTTAGTTTAGCTCCAACCTCACTGTTGATCCAGGGCCTTTTATTGGGGAAGCAGTGTACCGTCACCGTGGAGACAACGTCACGATGCATTTCCTAATGAAGCCGGTGACGGAGGTGGTTAAGCTGGTCGATGTTATCGGCGGAGTTACGAAACATATTCCAATCAGTGCTAGCAAAAAATCAGTCCTGTAGCATAACCTGATTCTGGTGACCATTTCTCAACGGAGTGAGTCACGGGTACTTCCCGTTTGAGATTCTGCTTGTTAACAGGAAGCTAAAGTACGGAGTCATGATCTGAATTGCCGAAAGGGGGACGAGAGAGGGCCTTGTAATGCTTGCTTGTGGGTAGAATAACAGTGGTGTAGGATTTTATCACCCCTAGTGGCGAGGTGAGACGTGTTGATGAAAGTTGGGCATCATGTGTCTTAATGGCGCAGAATTAAAGTCACCAGTAACCAGATAAAACAACATCCAGATGTACATTTTCCGGCTTGTTTATAACCTCGTACAGTTGTGCCAGCTTGTAATGTTTCTTGTCCCGAGGTGGAATACCCTCGGGAGGTAGAAGGGTCGGCATTTAACCATCAGGTATTCCAAGATGGGTGACCAATGGGTCGACACTTCCCACTGCGCTCGAGTGAGCACACCAGTTATCGTTGATTAAGAGGCAAACCCCTTCCCCCTCTCAATTTCCCTGCGCGTGTGTTTTCACGTCTGGTTTCAGCCTAACAACCACAAGCAGAAGATAGTGTTCAACCAGTAGACAAGGGAACGGGTCTCTTGGCTCTCTCCTTTTACATGGACAAAGGTTGGAGGATGTGTGTGACAAAGAGCAACAATGAGAGTGACTTGTGTGTTGTGGAAACGGGTGTAAAACTGGATACAATGTCCACAATGGATTCTAGACACACAGCATTCCCACCCCCCAACATCCCCACCCCCAATCCAATACTTCCAAGAGGGGAGTAGGCTACATGTGTGTGTGTGTGTGTGTGTGTGTGGGTGTGTGTGTGTCTAACACAAACTACCATTTCCAAACAACTAGCATTCCTCGTTTTACAGACCCACCAACCCTGCTTGAATACCAACCAACACTCTACACTACACCGCCCCGCCCCCCCAACCTCTGCCTCGACTCCGCCCCCCCAACCTCTGCCTCGACTCCGCCCCCCCCAACCCAACCTCTGCCTCGACACCACCCCCCCAGCCCAACCTCGACACCGCCCCCCCAGCCCAACCTCAACACCACCCCCCCAACCCAACCCCTGCCTCGACACCGCCCCCCCGCCAACCCAACCCCTGCATCGACACCGCACCCCCAACCCAACCCCTGCTTCGACACTGCCCCCCCAACCCCAACCTCGACACCGCCCCCCCAACCCAACCCCTGCCTCAACACCACCCCCCACCCAACCCAACCCCTGCCTCAACACCGCCCCCCCAACCCAACCCCTGCTTTGACACCACCCCCCCCAACCCAACCCCTGCTTTGACACCACCCCCCCCAACCCAACCCCTGCTTTGACACCACCCCCCCCAACCCAACCCCTGCCTCGACTCCGCCCCCCGAACCCCTGCCTCGACACTGCCCCCGAACCCCTGCCTCGACACCGCCCCCCCCAACCCAACCCCTGCCTCGACACCACCCCCCCAACCCAACCCCTGCTTTGACACCGCCCCCCCCAACCCAACCCCTGCCTCGACACCGCCCCCCCAACCCAACCCCTGCCTCGACACCGCCCCCCCAACCCAACCCCTGCTTTGACACCGCACCCCCAACCCAACCCCTGCTTTGACACCGCCCCCCCAACGCAACCCCTGCTTTGACACCGCCCCCCCAACGCAACCCCTGCCTCGACACCGCCCCCCCAACGCAACCCCTGCCTCGACACTGCCCCCCCAACCCCTGCCTCGACACTGCCCCCCCAACCCCTGCTTCGACACTGCCCCACCAACCCAACCCCTGCTTCGACACTGCCCCACCAACCCAACCCCTGCTTCGACACTGCCCCACCAACCCAACCCCTGCCTCGACACCGCCCCACCAACCCCTGCCTCGACACCGCCCCACCAACCCCTGCCTCGACACCGCCCCACCAACCCCTGCCTCGACACCGCCCCACCAACCCCTGCCTCGACACCGCCCCACCAACCCCTGCCTCGACACTGCCCCCCCAACCCCTGCCTCGACACCGCCCCCCCAACCCCTGCTTCGACACTGCCCCACCAACCCAACCCCTGCTTCGACACTGCCCCACCAACCCAACCCCTGCTTCGACACTGCCCCACCAACCCAACCCCTGCCTCGACACCGCCCCACCAACCCCTGCCTCGACACCGCCCCACCAACCCCTGCCTCGACACCGCCCCACCAACCCCTGCCTCGACACCGCCCCACCAACCCCTGCCTCGACACCGCCCCACCAACCCCTGCCTCGACACTGCCCCCCCAACCCCTGCCTCGACACCGCCCCCCCCAACCCCTGCCTCGACACCGCCCCCCCAACTCCTGCCTCGACACTGCCCCCCCAACTCCTGCCTCGACACTGCCCCACCAACCCAACCCCTGCCTCGACACCGCCCCCCCCAACCCCTGCCTCGACACCGCCCCCCCCAACTCCTGCCTCGACACTGCCCCACCAACCCAACCCCTGCCTCGACACCACCCCACCAACCCCTGCCTCGACACCGCCCCACCAACCCCTGCCTCGACACCGCCCCACCAACCCCTGCCTCGACACTGCCCCACCAACCCAACCCCTGCCTCGACACCGCCCCACCAACTCCTGCCTCGACACCGCCCCACCAACCCCTGCCTCGACACCGCCCCACCAACCCCTGCCTCGACACTGCCCCACCAACCCAACCCCTGCCTCGACACCGCCCCACCAACCCCTGCCTCGACACTGCCCCACCAACCCCTGCCTCGACACCGCCCCACCAACCCCTGCCTCGACACCGCCCCACCAACCCCTGCCTCGACACCGCCCCCCCCAACGCAACCCCTGCCTCGACACCGCCCCCCCAACGCAACCCCTGCCTCGACACCGCCCCCCCAACGCAACCCCTGCCTCGACACCGCCCCACCAACCCCTGCCTCGACACTGCCCCACCAACCCCTGCCTCGACACCGCCCCCCCCCAACCCCTGCTTCGACACCGCCCCCCCCAACCCCTGCCTCGACACCACCCCCCCCCAACCCCTGCTTCGACACCGCCCCCCCAACTCCTGCCTCGACACCACCCCTCACCCAACCCAACCCCTGCCTCGACACCACCCCCCCCAACCCCTGCTTCGACACCGCCCCCCCAACCCCTGCCTCGACACCACCCCCCCCCCAACCCCTGCTTCGACACCGCCCCCCCAACTCCTGCCTCGACACCACCCCTCACCCAACCCAACCCCTGCCTCGACACCCCCCCCCCCCCCCAACTCCTGCCTCGACACCACCCCTCACCCAACCCAACCCCTGCCTCGACACCACCCCTCACCCAACCCAACCCCTGCCTCGACACCACCCCCCCCCCAACCCCTGCTTCGACACCGCCCCCCCAACTCCTGCCTCGACACCACCCCTCACCCAACCCAACCCCTGCCTCGACACCGCCCCCCCAACCCAACCCCTGCCTCGACACCGCCCCACCAACCCCTGCCTCGACACCGCCCCCCCAACCCCTGCCTCGACACCGCCCCCCCAACGCAACCCCTGCCTCGAAAAACCGCCCCCCCAACGCAACCCCTGCCTCGACACCGCCCCACCAACCCCTGCCTCGACACTGCCCCACCAACCCCTGCCTCGACACCGCCCCCCCCCCAACCCCTGCTTCGACACCGCCCCCCCAACCCCTGCCTCGACACCACCCCCCCCCCAACCCCTGCTTCGACACCGCCCCCCCAACTCCTGCCTCGACACCACCCCTCACCCAACCCAACCCCTGCCTCGACACCACCCCCCCCCAACCCCTGCTTCGACACCGCCCCCCCCCAACCCCTGCCTCGACACCACCCCCCCCCAACCCCTGCTTCGACACCGCCCCCCCAACTCCTGCCTCGACACCACCCCTCACCCAACCCAACCCCTGCCTCGACACCCCCCAACCCCTGCTTCGACACCGCCCCCCCCAACTCCTGCCTCGACACCACCCCTCACCCAACCCAACCCCTGCCTCGACACCCCCCAACCCCTGCTTCGACACCGCCCCCCCAACTCCTGCCTCGACACCACCCCTCACCCAACCCAACCCCTGCCTCGACACCGCCCCCCCAACCCAACCCCTGCTTCGACACCGCCCCCCCAACCCCTGCCTTGACACTGCCCCACCAACCCCTGCCTCGACACCGCCCCCCCCCAACCCAACCCCTGCCTCGACACTGCCCCACCAACCCCTGCAGGGTGAGAGGGGTGAGGCAGGAGCCCTATGCTGCGCGCCAGGTGCTTCAAACGTTGATAACCCTCCAGCATGACAATGCCACCAGCCATACTGCTCATTCTGTGTGTGATTTCCTGCAAGACAGGAATGTCAGTGTTCTGCCATGGCCAGCGAAGAGCCCAGATCTCAATCCCATTGAGCACGTCTGGGACCTGTTGGATCGGAGGGTGAGGGCTAGGGCCATTCCCCCCAGAAATGTCCGGGAACTTGCAGCTGCCTTGGTGGAAGAGTGGGGTAACATCTCACAGCAAGAACTGGCAAATCTGTTGCAGTCCATGAGGAGGAGATGCACTGCAGTACTTAATGCAGCTGGTGGCCACATCAGATACTGACTTACTTTTTACTTTGACCCCCCCTTTGTTCAGGGACACATTATTCTATTTCTGTTAATCACATGTCTGTGGAACCTGTTCAGTTTATGTCTCAGTTGTTGAATGTTGTTATGTTCATACAAATATTTCCACATGTTAAGTTTGCTGAAAATAAACGCAGTTGACAGTGAGAGGACATTTCTTTTTTTGCTGAGTTTTATATATATATATATATATATATAAAATCTAAAAAAGCAGAGACATGCAGGGTACACGCACACTCTAACCTGATGTGTGAGAGAGAAATGAGTGGAAAACAGAGCCCTTACTGGAAAAGTTAACTCTTACTGGATGTGTGTTAATATTTACAACAGCAGCCATCTTGTAAACAACACCTATAATGAGTGACCGTTTTTTTAAAAGTTGCTGTGGTACAGGGGGGGGGGGGGGGGGGGGTTATACACAGTTCATGTTTGTGTTTGTTTTCGACATAGCTCTGTGTGTGTGTGTGTGTGTGTGTGTGTGTGTGTGTGTGTGTGTGTGTACACAGAGTGAATGTGAAAAGGTCAATGTCCAGTATACAGTAGAAGAACTATGGCCATATGAAGAGCAGCTGTAAGGTAGGAACCTATAGCTGCAGCCAGTGTAACTCCGGCTATATGAAGAGCAGCTGTAAGGGTTGAACCTATAGCTGCAGCCAGTGTAGCTCCGGCCATATGAAGAGCAGCTGTAAGGTAGGAACCTCTAGCTGCAGCCAGTGTAGCTCCGGCCATATGAAGAGCAGCTGTAAAGGTTGAACCTATAGCTGCAGCCAGTGTAGCTCCGGCCATATGAAGAGCAGCTGTAAAGGTTGAACCTATAGCTGCAGCCAGTGTAACTCCGGCCATATGAAGAGCAGCTGTAAGGTAGGAACCTCAAGCTGCAGCCAGTGTAGCTCCGGCCATATGAAGAGCAGCTGTAAAGGTTGAACCTATAGCTGCAGCCAGTGTAACTCCGGCCATATGAAGAGCAGCTGTAAGGTAGGAACCTCTAGCTGCAGCCAGTGTAACTCCGGCCATATGAAGAGCAGCTGTAAGGATGGAACCTCTAGCTGCAGCCAGTGTAACTCCGGCCATATGAAGAGCAGCTGTAAGGGTTGAACCTATAGCTGCAGCCAGTGTAGCTCCGGCCATATGAAGAGCAGCTGTAAGGTAGGAACCTATAGCTGCAGCCAGTGTAACTCCGGCCATATGAAGAGCAGCTGTAAGGGTTGAACCTATAAGCTGCAGCCAGTGTAACTCCGGCCATATGAAGAGCAGCTGTAAGGTAGGAACCTATAGCTACAGCCAGTGTAACTCCGGCCATATGAAGAGCAGCTGTAAGGTAGGAACCTATAGCTGCAGCCAGTGTAACTCCGGCCATATGAAGAGCAGCTGTAAGGATGGAACCTATAAGCTGCAGCCAGTGTAACTCCGGCCATATGAAGAGCAGCTGTAAGGTAGGAACCTATAGCTGCAGCCAGTGTAACTCCGGCCATATGAAGAGCAGCTGTAAGGGTTGAACCTATAGCTGCAGCCAGTGTAGCTCCAGCCATATGAAGAGCAGCTGTAAGGGTTGAACCTATAGCTGCAGCCAGTGTAGCTCCAGCCATATGAAGAGCAGCTGTAAGGATGGAACCTATAAGCTGCAGCCAGTGTAACTCCGGCCATATGAAGAGCAGCTGTAAGGTAGGAACCTATAGCTGCAGCCAGTGTAACTCCGGCCATATGAAGAGCAGCTGTAAAGGTTGAACCTATAGCTGCAGCCAGTGTAGCTCCGGCCATATGAAGAGCAGCTGTAAGGTAGGAACCTATAGCTGCAGCCAGTGTAACTCCGGCCATATGAAGAGCAGCTGTAAGGGTGGAACCTATAGCTGCAGCCAGTGTAACTCCGGCCATATGAAGAGCAGCTGTAAGGGTTGAACCTATAGCTGCAGCCAGTGTAACTCCGGCCATATGAAGAGCAGCTGTAAAGGTTGAACCTATAGCTGCAGCCAGTGTAGCTCCGGCCATATGAAGAGCAGCTGTAAGGTAGGAACCTATAGCTGCAGCCAGTGTAACTCCGGCTATATGAAGAGCAGCTGTAAGGTAGGAACCTATAGCTGCAGCCAGTGTAGCTCCGGCCATATGAAGAGCAGCTGTAAGGTAGGAACCTATAGCTGCAGCCAGTGTAACTCCGGCCATATGAAGAGCAGCTGTAAAGGTTGAACCTATAGCTGCAGCCAGTGTAACTCCGGCCATATGAAGAGCAGCTGTAAGGGTTGAACCTATAGCTGCAGCCAGTGTAACTCCGGCCACATGAAGAGCAGCTGTAAGGGTTGAACCTATAGCTGCAGCCAGTGTAACTCCGGCCATATGAAGAGCAGCTGTAAGGTTTGAACCTATAGCTGCAGCCAGTGTAACTCCGGCCATATGAAGAGCAGCTGTAAGGATGGAACCTATAGCTGCAGCCAGTGTAGCTCCGGCCATATGAAGAGCAGCTGTAAGGGTTGAACCTATAGCTGCAGCCAGTGTAACTCCGGCCATATGAAGAGCAGCTGTAAGGGTTGAACCTATAGCTGCAGCCAGTGTAGCTCCGGCCATATGAAGAGCAGCTGTAAGGATGGAACCTATAGCTACAGCCAGTGTAGCTCCGGCCATATGAAGAGCAGCTGTAAGGTAGGAACCTATAGCTGCAGCCAGTGTAACTCCGGCCATATGAAGAGCAGCTGTAAGGTAGGAATCTATAGCTGCAGCCAGTGTAACTCCGGCCATATGAAGAGCAGCTGTAAGGGTTGAACCTATAGCTGCAGCCAGTGTAACTCCGGCCATATGAAGAGCAGCTGTAAGGGTTGAACCTATAGCTACAGCCAGTGTAGCTCCGGCCATATGAAGAGCAGCTGTAAGGATGGAACCTATAGCTGCAGCCAGTGTAGCTCCGGCCATATGAAGAGCAGCTATAAGGCTTGAACCTATAGCTGCAGCCAGTGTAGCTCCGGCCATATGAAGAGCAGCTGTAAGGGTTGAACCTATAGCTACAGCCAGTGTAGCTCCGGCCATATGAAGAGCAGCTGTAAGGATGGAACCTATAGCTGCAGCCAGTGTAACTCCGGCCATATGAAGAGCAGCTGTAAGGGTTGAACCTATAGCTACAGCCAGTGTAGCTCCGGCCATATGAAGAGCAGCTGTAAGGATGGAACCTATAGCTGCAGCCAGTGTAGCTCCGGCCATATGAAGAGCAGCTGTAAGGTAGGAACCTATAGCTGCAGCCAGTGTAGCTCCGGCCATATGAAGAGCAGCTGTAAGGGTTGAACCTATAGCTGCAGCCAGTGTAGCTCCGGCCATATGAAGAGCAGCTGTAAGGTAGGAACCTATAGCTGCAGCCAGTGTAACTCCGGCCATATGAAAAGCAGCTGTAAGGGTTGAACCTATAGCTGCAGCCAGTGTAACTCCGGCCATATGAAGAGCAGCTGTAAAGGTTGAACCTATAGCTGCAGCCAGTGTAACTCCGGCCATATGAAGAGCAGCTGTAAGGTAGGAACCTATAGCTACAGCCAGTGTAACTCCGGCCATATGAAGAGCAGCTGTAAGGTGGGAACCTCTAGCTGCAGCCAGTGTAACTCCGGCTATATGAAGAGCAGCTGTAAGGTAGGAACCTATAGCTGCAGCCAGTGTAACTCCGGCCATATGAAGAGCAGCTGTAAAGGTTGAACCTATAGCTGCAGCCAGTGTAACTCCGGCCATATGAAGAGCAGCTGTAAGGGTTGAACCTATAGCTGCAGCCAGTGTAGCTCCGGCTATATGAAGAGCAGCTGTAAGGGTTGAACCTATAGCTGCAGCCAGTGTAGCTCCGGCCATATGAAGAGCAGCTGTAAGGGTTGAACCTATAGCTGCAGCCAGTGTAGCTCCGGCCATATGAAGAGCAGCTGTAAGGGTTGAACCTATAGCTACAGCCAGTGTAACTCCGGCCATTTGAAGAGCAGCTGTAAGGATGGAACCTATAGCTGCAGCCAGTGTAGCTCCGGCCATATGAAGAGCAGCTGTAAGGGTTGAACCTATAGCTGCAGCCAGTGTAGCTCCGGCCATATGAAGAGCAGCTGTAAGGGTTGAACCTATAGCTACAGCCAGTGTAGCTCCGGCCATATGAAGAGCAGCTGTAAGGATGGAACCTATAGCTGCAGCCAGTGTAACTCCGGCCATATGAAGAGCAGCTGTAAGGGTTGAACCTATAGCTACAGCCAGTGTAGCTCTGGCCATATGAAGAGCAGCTGTAAGGGTTGAACCTATAGCTGCAGCCAGTGTAGCTCCAGCCATATGAAGAGCAGCTGTAAGGTAGGAACCTATAGCTGCAGCCAGTGTAACTCCGGCCATATGAAGAGCAGCTGTAAGGATGGAACCTATAGCTGCAGCCAGTGTAGCTCCGGCCATATGAAGAGCAGCTGTAAGGGTTGAACCTATAGCTGCAGCCAGTGTAACTCCGGCCATATGAAGAGCAGCTGTAAGGGTTGAACCTATAGCTGCAGCCAGTGTAGCTCTGGCCATATGAAGAGCAGCTGTAAGGATGGAACCTATAGCTACAGCCAGTGTAGCTCCGGCCATATGAAGAGCAGCTGTAAGGTAGGAACCTATAGCTGCAGCCAGTGTAACTCCGGCCATATGAAGAGCAGCTGTAAGGGTTGAACCTATAGCTGCAGCCAGTGTAACTCCGGCCATATGAAGAGCAGCTGTAAGGGTTGAACCTCTAGCTGCAGCCAGTGTAGCTCCGGCTATATGAAGAGCAGCTGTAAGGGTTGAACCTATAGCTGCAGCCAGTGTAACTCCGGCCATATGAAGAGCAGCTGTAAGGGTTGAACCTATAGCTGCAGCCAGTGTAGCTCCGGCCATATGAAGAGCAGCTGTAAAGTAGGAACCTATAGCTGCAGCCAGTGTAACTCCGGCTATATGAAGAGCAGCTGTAAGGGTTGAACCTATAGCTGCAGCCAGTGTAACTCCGGCCATATGGAGAGCAGCTGTAAGGTAGGAACCTATAGCTGCAGCCAGTGTAGCTCCGGCCATATGAAGAGCAGCTGTAAGGTAGGAACCTATAGCTGCAGCCAGTGTAACTCCGGCCATATGAAGAGCAGCTGTAAGGTAGGAACCTATAGCTGCAGCCAGTGTAGCTCCGGCCATATGAAGAGCAGCTGTAAGGGTTGAACCTATAGCTACAGCCAGTGTAGCTCCGGCCATATGAAGAGCAGCTGTAAGGGTTGAACCTATAGCTGCAGCCAGTGTAGCTCCGGCCATATGAAGAGCAGCTGTAAGGGTTGAACCTATAGCTGCAGCCAGTGTAGCTCCGGCCATATGAAGAGCAGCTGTAAGGGTTGAACCTATAGCTACAGCCAGTGTAGCTCCGGCCATATGAAGAGCAGCTGTAAGGTAGGAACCTATAGCTGCAGCCAGTGTAACTCCGGCCATATGAAGAGCAGCTGTAAGGTAGGAACCTATAGCTGCAGCCAGTGTAACTCCGGCCATATGAAGAGCAGCTGTAAGGTAGGAACCTATAGCTGCAGCCAGTGTAACTCCGGCCATATGAAGAGCAGCTGTAAGGTAGGAACCTATAGCTGCAGCCAGTGTAACTCCGGCCATATGAAGAGCAGCTGTAAGGTAGGAACCTATAGCTGCAGCCAGTGTAACTCCGGCCATATGAAGAGCAGCTGTAAAGGTTGAACCTATAGCTGCAGCCAGTGTAACTCCGGCCATATGAAGAGCAGCTGTAAAGGTTGAACCTATAGCTGCAGCCAGTGTAACTCCGGCCATATGAAGAGCAGCTGTAAAGGTTGAACCTATAGCTGCAGCCAGTGTAGCTCCGGCCATATGAAGAGCAGCTGTAAGGTAGGAACCTATAGCTGCAGCCAGTGTAGCTCCGGCCATATGAAGAGCAGCTGTAAAGGTTGAACCTATAGCTGCAGCCAGTGTAACTCCGGCCATATGAAGAGCAGCTGTAAGGATGGAACCTATAAGCTGCAGCCAGTGTAGCTCCGGCCATATGAAGAGCAGCTGTAAGGGTTGAACCTATAGCTGCAGCCAGTGTAGCTCCGGCCATATGAAGAGCAGCTGTAAGGGTTGAACCTATAGCTACAGCCAGTGTAGCTCCGGCCATATGAAGAGCAGCTGTAAGGTAGGAACCTATAGCTGCAGCCAGTGTAACTCCGGCCATATGAAGAGCAGCTGTAAGGTAGGAACCTATAGCTGCAGCCAGTGTAACTCCGGCCATATGAAGAGCAGCTGTAAGGTAGGAACCTATAGCTGCAGCCAGTGTAACTCCGGCCATATGAAGAGCAGCTGTAAGGTAGGAACCTATAGCTGCAGCCAGTGTAACTCCGGCCATATGAAGAGCAGCTGTAAGGTAGGAACCTATAGCTGCAGCCAGTGTAACTCCGGCCATATGAAGAGCAGCTGTAAAGGTTGAACCTATAGCTGCAGCCAGTGTAACTCCGGCCATATGAAGAGCAGCTGTAAAGGTTGAACCTATAGCTGCAGCCAGTGTAACTCCGGCCATATGAAGAGCAGCTGTAAAGGTTGAACCTATAGCTGCAGCCAGTGTAGCTCCGGCCATATGAAGAGCAGCTGTAAGGTAGGAACCTATAGCTGCAGCCAGTGTAGCTCCGGCCATATGAAGAGCAGCTGTAAAGGTTGAACCTATAGCTGCAGCCAGTGTAACTCCGGCCATATGAAGAGCAGCTGTAAGGATGGAACCTATAAGCTGCAGCCAGTGTAGCTCCGGCCATATGAAGAGCAGCTGTAAGGTAGGAACCTATAGCTGCAGCCAGTGTAGCTCCGGCCATATGAAGAGCAGCTGTAAGGGTTGAACCTATAGCTGCAGCCAGTGTAACTCCGGCCATATGAAGAGCAGCTGTAAGGTGGGAACCTCTAGCTGCAGCCAGTGTAACTCCGGCCATATGAAGAGCAGCTGTAAGGTAGGAACCTATAGCTGCAGCCAGTGTAACTCCGGCCATATGAAGAGCAGCTGTAAGGGTTGAACCTATAGCTGCAGCCAGTGTAACTCCGGCCATATGAAGAGCAGCTGTAAGGTAGGAACCTATAGCTGCAGCCAGTGTAACTCCGGCCATATGAAGAGCAGCTGTAAGGGTTGAACCTATAGCTGCAGCCAGTGTAGCTCCGGCCATATGAAGAGCAGCTGTAAGGGTTGAACCTATAGCTGCAGCCAGTGTAGCGTAGTGGTTCTCCAACCAGAAACCATCTGGATCCAGAGAGTGAAGGCAATACCTCCTGTGCCAAAAAGGACCAGACCTCAAAGTAATTTGAGTGTGTGTGTGTGTGTGTGTGTGTGTGTGTGTGTGTGTGTGTGTGTGTGTGTGTGTGTGTGTATATGTGGGTGTGTGTGTATATGTGGGTGTGTGTGTATCATTTCATTCCCGTGTCCCTACCTTGTTGTCATGGTGCTGACAGAAACTCATCCTATCCTGGAACAAAGGCAGCAGGGAGGAGTTGGACTGGAAGGGCTGGGTCAGGGACAACCCTACACCTCCCCCTACCCCCCTTCCTCCACCTGCGATGGGGCTGGCCTTGCCTCGGCTTGCATGCTGCAGGCTCTCTGCCAGCCTCTCGATGAAGTGGTCCTTGGTCAACCGGACCCTCTGATGGGCTCGGACGCAGTTATCACAAAGGTACTCCTGGCAGTCCAGGCAGTGGAAGCTGGCCGGGTTCCCCTCGTCACAGGAGCTGCACTGGGGCCCTCCCAGGCGGCTCGGGCGGAGCCCGCTATGGGCACGGTGGAAGCGGGGTATGGAGCACCCGCTGACCCCCCGGTGACCGTTCTTATTTTGGCCGAGTTGGAGCTGCTCCACGTCCAGAAGGTTACTCAAGAGGAAGTTGGAGGAAGGGAGAGAGTCCACTCCGGCCTCGGAGATGGAGACCTTCTGGTTGCAGGTGGGGCAGCTGAGTTTGAGAGGGTCCCCATGACTGCGCTGGCCCTCTAGACACTGCCTGCAGAAGGCGTGCAGGCAGGGGAGGACATGGAGGCGCCGGGAGGAGGAGGACGACGAGTGAGAGGAGGAGGAGGAAGTGGAGGAGTTACAAGAGATGGGAGCGGAGGAGGAGCCACAGAGCTCCTTGCAGAGAGGACAGGTCTGCAGGTCAGAGTCTGAGAATGAAGCCATCAGAGGTATTTTAAACAAGGCTACGCTTTATAAGAACCTGTGAGGTATTAGTGAGACTGAGGTATTCATTTAGTAAACATTAGTTTGTTTCTCCAGTCGTGTTCTGTGGAAAACAGGCAGAGGTTTGAGGTAGATGTTTATTTTTTTTTTAAGTAAACATTTGTCAAAATAGTCCACATAGGATAGGCCTGTAAGTGTTCTCTCCTAAACATAACCCTCAACTGACGCCAGATATGCAGATACAGGCCGAGAGAAACGCCCTTTTAAAATTCTGGATCGCATGATTTTTAAATATTCTCCTATAGAAAATCAAATGTGCAATATTCATTTCAGTTCACAATGATTCAATCACTACACCTGGATGAAGCTTTCGAACAACTACCGACTACTCACTATTCATTACAATGATAGTCAACTTTACATACACCTCTTCTAGGATTTCTTGGATGGACTATATTAATGAGCGCATGTCGAAAATAGTAATTTAGAGTTGACTGATATTAGTTTTGATTTGTTTGTTGTGGTTTAGATGTGGCGGGGTTTGAGAATAATCCGAAAGCAGAGTTTGTATAGGATCCTCCGCAAGGTGCCCAAAGCTCATTCTCTCCTCCTCCAACGACACACCATCACTCCTTCTCACCGCCCCTAATGAATTTACGGACAATGTCAAAATACTTCGTCCCGTTTCAGACCCGTTTTGTCGGCTCTCTCTAGTCCACCATCCGGGCCCTCTCCGACGTCGTCAGAGGTTTACAAACGGCAGTGGCTGTGGCTGTGGTTCGCTCTCTTTCGGACCACAAGACCGTAAATTATTCATCAAAGCACTGGCTCACCAGCAACGCGATCTCATTGCCACTCATTGCCGTTTGGCGACAAAATAAACACAACCGTTCCCGTTTTTAAAACCACACTGTCGAAGACCCAGGCATGTATGCATTTAGGGTACGTACATACGCTATGACCCCCCTTCTTTCTCTGCACAGGGCTTTTCCACGCGCCTCTCTGGAACCTTGGAGGGGGAAAGGTAGGAGCCCTCGAGCCCCTTCAATCGCATGAGCCAAACGGAACTCCAATAAAAATGCTGGTTTAAAACAAATCTGTAGGCCCAATCGGGCTGTCTGTAGTTCTATTTTCCGTTCTGATAAACGGAGTATAAAACATAAACACACCACACACAACCCGCTGCGCTTCTACCGCTGACCGCGCTCTCCGTCCCGTCCTGTATATAGGCGTGTGTACTTCTTCTATGCGTTTTAACAGCGGTTGACATCCAATTTGTTGCATTATCGCCACCTACTAGACTGGAGTACAACTCCCTTATACTTTGCTTGAAAAAAAATAATTTGTAAATAAATACGCTACCATCTAACACTACACTCACTAATTTCTAAATGATATAAAATACAATTAACACCACCCTACTCCACTAAATAAATGTATTTATTCCAACCTCATGCCATCATCCTGAAAGGATGGGACATCACCACTTAACACATCCTGTAACTCTTCTGACGTCAAATCTCACACACCCAAATACCTCTCTGCAGCTGCCACCACAACCTCTATTTTCTGCGACTTACGTTCCATCCCTGCAGTACAGTTGATAACCATTAATATAAATGCTAAAAATCCAATCTTACTGAAACTTGTATCACTTTTTGGTCTATCCCTCTGTTCCTGGTATATATCTACAACTCTCACTACTCCTCCCCCTTGACCCATCTTCCTCTACTTTCTTCACTGCCTCAGCATATGACAACTTCTGCTCTACTCTAACCCTGGAAACCTCAACCTGCCTCTCTCGCACGGGACATTTCTGATCCCCAGCTCCATGGACACCCCTACAATTAACACATTCTACTACTTTCACCAATACTACACATTCCTTTGTCTCATGCCCTTCTGCACACTTCTCACACCTTGGACCCTCCCTCGAATACACTGCTGCCACGTGCCCATAAGCTTGACACCTGTAACATCGTAATGTATTCGGCACATTTGCTCGTACATGATAACTTATACAGTTGAAGTCGGAGTTTACATACACCTTAGCCAAATACATTTAAACTGCGTTTTTCACAATTCCTGACATTTAATCCTAGTAAAAATTCCCTGTTTTAGGTCAGTTAGGATCACCACTTTATTTTAAGAAGGTGAAATGTCAGAATAATAGTTGATTTATTTCAGCTTATATTTCTTTCATCACATTCCCAGTGGGTCAGAAGTTTACATACACTCAATTAGTATTTGGTAGCATTGCCTTTAAATTGTTTAACTTGGATAAAACGGTTTGGGTAGCCTTCCACAAGCTTCCCACAATAAGTTGGGTGAATTTTGGCCCATTCCTCCTGACAGAGCTGGTGTAACGGAGTCAGGTTTGAAGGCCTCCTTGTTCACACACACTTATTCAGTTCTGCCACTTATTTTCTATAGGATTGAGGTCAAGGCTTTGTGACAGCCTTTCCAATACCTTGACTTTGTTGTCCTTAAGCCATTTTGCCACAACTTTGGAAGTATGCTTGGGGTCATTGTCCATTTGGAAGACCCATTTGCGACCAAGCTTTAACTTCCTGACTGATGTCTTGAGATGTTGCTTCAATATATCCACATAATTTTACCACCTCATGATGCCATCTATTTTGTGAAGTGCACCAGTCCCTCCTGCAGCAAAGCACCCCCACAACATGATGCTGCCACCCCCCATGCTTTTTTTTCTGAGGTCTTGGCTGATTTCTTTTGATTTTCCCACGACGTCAAGCAAAGGGACACTGAGTTTGAAGGTAGGCCTTGAAATACATCCACAGGTACACTTCCAATTGACTCAAATTATGTAAATTAGCCTGTCAGAAGCTTCTAAATCCATGACATCATTTTCTGGAATTTTCCAAGCTGTTTAAAGGCACAGTCAACTTAGTGTATGTAAACCTCTGACCCACTGGAATTGTGATACAGTGAATTATAAGTGAAATAATCTGTCTGTAAACAATTGTTGGAAAAATGTATTGTGTCATGCACAAAGTCGATGTCCTAACCAACTTGCCAAAACTATAGTTTGTTAACAAGACATTTGTGGAGTGGTTGAAAAACAAGTTTTAATGACTCCAACCGAAGTGTATGTAAACTTCCGACTTCAACTGTATATCCTAAGTTCACTTTGTCGGGCAAAGACAACTTCAAAACTCAAAAGAACAGACAATGACTCTTCTGTTTCCCCACCCTGTCTGCTTTGCATCAAACGACGAGCATCACATACACCGTGAATCTTTCCTTCTTCGTCAAGGTTTATTGGCAGACAATACCCATAAGGTGTATTGCTGCCACCTACTGTACGGGGTAGTAAAATAGCCCCCCCAAAAACGAAATACTGTATGTTTTGAAAAATGTATATATAACAATAACAATAACAAATAAATAAATCATACTACCTTACATTTTTATTCGATTTTTACGCTAAATAACATTCACTCTACTTCTCTTAAAGTCACAAAGGCCAATCTGATCCCTACACAGGCTCAGGAGTCTGAGAGGGTGATACTTCTTCCGTTGCCAGTATCCCTTACCGGTTTTCCGATGTGAATTCGTTCAGGCCCTAAAAACAGTCATGTCTAGATGGGTTACAGCTTTTGTCAAATTGACGTCAAAAGTAGATGTTTTATCTTTTTTTGCTAACCCCAACCTTAACCCTTTTCCTAAACTTAACGTTCATTATTCGAACATGCTGCGTAAATTCTCCTGAACCTGCAATGAGATGCCAATTTTGACAAAAACTGTATTCCTTCCAGACAAAACTCCTTTAATACCACTTGGAGGAATGGGCACACACTTCAGCCGTGGCTCGGAAGAGGGGAGGGGCTTAGCGTATTGCTTGCGCTGCACGTGGGGGTGCCGGGGTGGGGAAGGCTCTAGTGCTGGGGATTGAGATGTGTGCCAAAAGCACAGGCAAATAGGCCTACGTCTGATAAAACAATAAAAAAATGTCAGGTGATTTAGAATGTTATTTATTGCCCGATATAATTAGAAAGAAGAGAGGGTTTGGAGAATGAGAGGGAGAGAAGGAGGTTAACAAGGTTTTGAGATATAGGGAGAGAGATGGAGGAAGACAGGGTTTGGAGACATAGGGAGAGAGACAGGGGAAGACAGGGTTTGGAGACATAGGGAGAGAGATGGAGGAAGACAGGGTTTGGAGACATAGGGAGAGAGATGGAGGAAGACAGGGTTTGGAGACATAGGGAGAGAGATGGAGGAAGACAGGGTTTGGAGACATAGGGAGAGAGATGGAGGAAGACAGGGTTTGGAGACATAGGGAGAGAGACAGGGGGAAACAGGGTTTGGAGACATAGGGAGAGAGACAGGGGGAAACAGGGTTTGGAGACATAGGGAGAGAGATGGAGGAAGACAGGGTTTGGAGACATAGGGAGAGAGACAGGGGAAACAGGGTTTGGAGACATAGGGAGAGAGATGGAGGAAGACAGGGTTTGGAGACATAGGGAGAGAGACAGGGGAAAACAGGGTTTGGAGACATAGGGAGAGAGATGGAGGAAGACAGGGTTTGGAGACATAGGGAGAGAGATGGAGGAAGACAGGGTTTGGAGACATAGGGAGAGAGACAGGGGGAAACAGGGTTTGGAGACATAGGGAGAGAGATGGAGGAAGACAGGGTTTGGAGACATAGGGAGAGAGACAGGGGAAAACAGGGTTTGGAGACATAGGGAGAGAGACAGGGGAAACAGGGTTTGGAGACATAGGGAGAGAGACAGGGGAAACAGGGTTTGGAGACATAGGGAGAGAGACAGGGGAAACAGGGTTTGGAGACATAGGGAGAGAGACAGGGGAAACAGGGTTTGGAGACATAGGGAGAGAGATGGAGGAAGACAGGGTTTGGAGATATACCGGTGTGTCTGTGCTCTCCTCAGCTGACTCGAGTGCCAGCGTCTGTCCTAACATTGTATTTTTCAAACCATTAAATCACATGATTACGTGTGTCCCTCCATACTAAGACCCCAAAGATGACAGGAGAGGGAGGTTTAAAAGCCTACATACACACTGTCGAGACAGACGTGCTAGGAGTCAGTGGGGTGCAATGCTACAGAACACGCAGATAGAAAAACATGATGTAGAACAGGCATGCATCACAAAGAGAAATATATTCTTTAGAATAGACTTTAGGAGATGAATATTTCATGTAGGACATACAGACACCAGATAAAATCCATTCCTGAGCATGTTCAATGTGATTCCCCCTAAAAAACTTTTGTGCTCCGTTCCATCTGTTCCTAGACCCTTTCCCTTCCCATAGTTCAGTGAACATTCAAATAAAATAAAATCAAATGTATTTATATAGCCCTTCTTACATCAGCTTATGCACAGACCTAAAATTGACTGGATTAGGGTCTTTCTCTAAATGAGGGAACTCACCTTGTTGTTTCTCTGTATGGCCTATTTGTTGCCTACCTCCTTACTCTTCTACATTTGCACACACTGTATATAGATCACATACATTTTCTATTGTGTTATTGATTGTATGTTTGTTTATGTGTAACTCTGTGTTGTTGTTTTTTGTCGCACTGCTATGCTTTATCTTGGTCTACCTAAATGAGAACATGTTCTCAACTGGCCTACCTGGTCAAATAAAGGTGAAATACATACAGTGGGGAGAACAAGTATTTGATACACTGACGATTTTTTGCCGACACCATCCCAACCGTGAAGCATGGAGGTGGAAACATCATTCTTTGGGGATGCTTTTCTGCAAAGGGGACAGGACGACTGCACCGTATTGAGGGGAGGATGGATGGGGCCATGTAATGTATCGCGAGATCTTGGCCAACAACCTCCTTCCCTCAGTAAGAGCATTGAAGATGGGTCGTGGCTGGTTCTTCCAGCATGACAACGACCCGAAACACACAGCCAGGGCAACTAAGGAGTGGCTCCGTAAGAAACATCTCAAGGTCCTGGAGTGGCCTAGCCAGTCTCAAGACCTGAACCCAATAGAAAATCTTTGGAGGGAGCTGAAAGTCCGTATTGCCCAGCGACAGCCCCAGAACCTGAGGATCTGGAGAAGGTTCGTTATGGAGGAGTGGGCCAAAATCCCTGCTGCAGTGTGTGCAAACCTGGTCAAGAACTACAGGAAACGTATGATCTCTGTAATTGCAAACAAAGTGTTTTGTACCAAATATAGTTCTGCTTTTCTGATGTATCAAAATTTATGTCATGCAATAAAATGCAAATTAATTACTTAAAAATATACAATGTGATTTTCTGGATTTTTGTTTTGATTCCGTCTCTCACAGTTGAGGTGTACCTATGATAAAAATTACAGACCTCTACATGCTTTGTAAGTAGGAAAACCTGCAAAATCGGCAGTGTTTCAAATACTTGTTCTCCCCACTGTATATATACACTACCGTTCAAAAGTTTGAGGTCACTTAGAAATGTCCTTGTTTTTGAAAGAAAAGCACATTTTTTGTCCATTAATATAACATCAAATTGCTCAGAAATACAGTGCAGACATTGTTAATGTAAATTACTATTGTAGCTGGAAACGGCTGATTTTAATGGAATATCTACATAGGCGTACAGAGGCCCATTATCAGCAACCATCACTCCTGTGTTCCAATGGCACATTGTGTTAGCTAATCCAAGTTTATAATTTTAAAAGGCTAATTGATCATTATAAAACCCTTTAGCAATTATTTTAGCACAGCTGAAAACTGTTGTTCTGATTAAAGAAGCAATAAAACTGGCCTTCTTTAGACTAGTTGAGTATCTGGAGCATCAACATTTGTGGGTTCGATTACAGGCTCAAAATGTCTAGAAACAAAGAACTTCCTTCTGAAACTTGTCAGTGTATTCTTGTTCTGAGAAATGAAGGCTATTCCATGCGAGAAATTGCCAAGAAACCAAAGATCTCGTACAACGCTGTGTATTACTCCCTTCACAGAACTGCACAAACTGGCTCTAACCAGAATAGAAAGAGGAGTGGGAGGCCCCGGTGCACAACTGAGCAAGAGAACAAGTACATTAGAGTGCCTGGCTTCTGGCATTCTCCCGCCACACTACTTTATAATTAAACAATGAATGCATCTAACGAAGTTACCTAAATGTTTTTTAATCATCTTAAAACATGATAGGCCCTTATGTAATAATGAGAGATATAACAAGCAATAGCAATACAGAAAAATCGAAGGAGTAGTTTGAACAAACCTTACAGTTGAGCAAAGTTTAGTGTGATGACGTATGCATCCCCCTCCATGCCGTTGAAAACCAAACGGCAAAAAAGCCTAATCTTACTCATTAAAATAGCCTATCAAAAGCATAAAGACAAGTTAAAATAATTACAAGTATTTCCCAAATAGGCTATTCTAATTAAGTGTTTAATGTCCTAAAGTTGCAGCTTTTAAATGGGAACAATTGTGAAAGTCAGTCTATAGGCGATTCTCTATCACAGCTTTATTTTGAATGACAAATATTACAGGCAACAAGAAGTGAAATAGAGCAAACGATATCAAAATGGAAAAATCGAATGAGAATTCAAAAGAAAAAATGACAGCTGAGCAAAGTTTACAGTGTGAAAGAAACGATGTGTGAGTGGGCCAAAATCTACCCGCATTTGGCAGGTGGTGGATGTTAATTTTAGGCCCTGAACAGGACCCAGGTGATGGTCAGAGGACGTAGCAATTTACCTTCACAAGGTGTGCCATTTTGAAATGTGGTTGTGCAGCAGCAGTTTTTCTCTTTATATGTCAGTCACTGACAGTCACTCTCTTTATATGTCAGTCACTGACAGTCACTCTCTTTATATGTCAGTCACTGACAGTCACTCTCTTTATATGTCAGTCACTGACAGTCACTCTCTTTATATGTCAGTCACTGACAGTCACTCTCTTTATATGTCAGTCACTGACAGTCACTCTCTTTATATGTCAGTCACTGACAGTCACTCTCTTTATATGTCAGTCACTGACAGTCACTCTCTTTATATGTCAGTCTCTGACAGTCACTCTCTTTATATGTCAGTCTCTGACAGTCACTCTCTTTATATGTCAGTCTCTGACAGTCACTCTCTTTATATGTCAGTCTCTGACAGTCACTCTCTTTATATGCCAGTCACTGACAGTCACTCTCTTTATATGTCAGTCACTGACAGTCACTCAATGCAGCTAACATTTTCTAGATTGGTAAATTAGTCTAACGGCCAGCTATCTAAACTTGTAGTAATCACGGTTGAATTACCGACCGTGGGGCCCAAATTGATTTTGTTAGTCACTCAGACATCATATTAAAAACAACATTTCGCTTAGGGCCCCCAAAAGGCAATGGCCCGCATGTGTGGGTATGGATGTGGGTATAGATTTGGGTATAGATGTGGGTATATATGTGGGTATGGATGTGGGTACAGATGTGGGTATAGATGTGGGTATAGATGTGGGTACAGATGTGGGTATATATGTGGGTATGGATGTGGGTACAGATGTGGGTATAGATGTGGATATAGATTTGGGTATAGATGTGGGTACAGATGTGGGTATAGATGTGGGTATAGATGCGGGTACAGATGCAGGTATATATGCGGGTATAGATTTGGGTACAGATGTGGGTATACATGTGGGTATGGATGTGGGTACAGATGTGGGTATAGATGTGGGTATAGATGCGGGTACAGATGCGGGTATAGATGTGGGTATAGATGTGGGTATAGATGCGGGTACAGATGTGGGTATATATGTGGGTATGGATGTGGGTACAGGTGTGGGTATAGATGTGGGTATAGATGTGGGTATAGATGTGGGTATAGATGCGGGTACAGGTGCGGGTATAGATGTGGGTATAGATGTGGGTATAGATGTGGGTATAGATGCGGGTACAGGTGCGGGTATAGATGTGGGTATGGATTTGGGTATGGAAGTGGGTACGGATGTGGGTATGGATGTGGGTATAGATGTGGGTATAGATGTGGATATAGATGTGGGTATGGATGTGGATGGGGTATAGATGTGGGTATAGATATGGGTATGGATGGCGGTATAGATGTGGTTATAGATGTGGGTACGGATGGCGGTATAGATGTGGTTATAGATGTGGGTGCGGATGGCGGTATAGATGTGGTTATAGATGTGGGTACGGATGTGGGTACGGATGTGGTTACGGATGGCGGTACAGATGTGGGTACGGATGTGGGTACGGATGTGGGTACGGGTGGCGGTACGGGTGGCGGTACGGATGGCGGTACGGATGTGGGTACAGATGTGGGTACGGATGGCGGTACGGATGGCGGTACGGATGTGGGTACAGATGTGGGTACGGATGGCGGTACGGATGGCGGTACGGATGTGGGTACAGATGTGGGTACGGATGTTGGTACGGATGGCGGTACAGATGTGGGTACGGATGTGGGTACAGATGTGGGGACGGATGTGGGTACAGATGTGGGTACAGATGTGGGTATGAATGGCGGTACAGATGCGGGTATAGATGTGGGTACGGATGTGGGTACGGATGTGGGTACGGATGCGGGTACGGATGTGGGTACGGATGGGGGTACGGGTGGGGGTACGGGTGGGGGTATGGATGTGGGGACGGATGTGGGTACAGATGTGGGTACAGATGTGGGTACGGATGTGGGTACGAATGTGGGTACACAGACTTGCGAGCCACTGCGGCCACTCATGAGTTCAGATTTTTTCGTGGCTCTCACCCACATCAAAGTTGCCCGTCCCTGTTCTAGTTAGTTAGCTAGCTAAGGAGTGGACCCGCTCACGCCACGCTATCAAGACCAAGTAAAACATATGAGGTGATAAAACAACAGAGAAGATACCGTTTGAATGCTGAGGATTATTCATTATTCAAATGTTGTTCAAATGTTGTTAGAATGTTGCATGTTAAAGCCCCAACCTTACAACCTAGTAGGTTTTTAACACCTCATATTGATAACATGGTATAAAGACAAAAATAGACACAGGAATATTACTACAATTCAGTATATACTGTATTTATTGTCCATCGAAGGCAATTTACAAGACCATTGGAAAACAACAAGTAGCACTAGGGTAGCAATAGCTGACAATTAAAGTGTTTAGTAATTAAATTGCATTCCTTTTCATTACGTATAACCACAACATGCATTACACAACACCAGAGGTCAGGGATAGGGAGATCCCCTTGTGTTGGGAAGTAGCCGCCAGCTCCTTCACTGCGGGGGTAAGGGTATTTGACAAAAAATGTAGACACAGCTTTGGAGGTCAGGGGTTAAGTTGAGGGTCGTAGGTGAGATGTGAAGGAGAGACCCTGGTGTTGGGAAGTAGCCGGTCTCAACACCACAGCGGCCTGATTCACAACACCAGCTGCCCCGCCCTACCAGACCTGACCAGTAGATGGTGATCCAGCTGCCCCACCCTACCAGACCTGACCAGTAGATGGTGATCCACCTGCCCCGCCCTACCAGACCTGACCAGTAGATGGTGATCCAGCTGCCCCGCCCTACTAGACCTGACCAGTAGATGGTGATCCAGCTGCTCCGCCCTACTAGACCTGACCAGTAGATGGTGATCCAGCTGCCCCGTCCTACCAGACCTGCCCAGTAGATGGTGATCCAGCTGCCCCGCCCTACCAGACCTGACCAGTAGATGGTGATCCAGCTGCTCCGCCCTACCGGACCTGACCAGTAGATGGTGATCCAGCTGCTCCGCCCTACCGGACCTGACCAGTAGATGGTGATCCAGCTGCTCCGCCCTACCAGACCTGACCAGTAGATGGTGATCCAGCTGCCCCGCCCTACCAGACCTGACCAGTAGATGGTGATCCAGCTGCCCCGCCCTACTAGACCTGCCCAGTAGATGGTGATCCAGCTGCTCCGCCCTACTAGACCTGACCAGTAGATGGTGATCCAGCTGCTCCGCCCTACCAGACCTGACCAGTAGATGGTGATCCAGCTGCCCCGCCCTACCAGACCTGACCAGTAGATGGTGATCCAGCTGCTCCGCCCTACCAGACCTGACCAGTAGATGGTGATCCAGCTCCAAACACGGTGGTCTTCTGTCCTGAGGAAGAGAGAGAGAAGAAAATAGGGATAGGGATAAAGTGGTGCTCTGAGAGAGCGAGAGAGAGAGAGACAGAGAGAGAGAGACAGAGAGAGAGAGACAGAGAGAGAGAGAGAGAGAGAGAGAGACAGAGAGAGAGAGAGAGAGAGAGAGAGAGACAGAGAGACAGAGAGACAGAGAGAGACAGAGAGAGAGAGAGAGAGAGAGAGAGGGGAAGACAGAGAGAGAGAGAGAGAGAGAGAGAGAGAGAGAGAGAGAGAGAGAGAGAGAGAGAGAGAGAGAGAGAGAGAGGGGAAGACAGAGAGAGAGAGAGAGAGAGAGAGAGAGAGAGGGGAAGACAGAGAGAGAGAGAGAGAGAGAGAGAGAGAGAGAGAGAGAGAGAGAGAGAGAGGGGGGAAGACAGAGAGAGAGAGAGAGAGAGAGAGAGAGAGAGAGAGAGAGAGAGAGAGAGAGAGAGAGGGGGGGGGGGGAAGACAGAGAGGGACCTACAACCCCTTGCTGTAGTGCCATCACACTCTGAGGCCGAAACGACACCCACCGCTCCCTATGCAGATTTTATAATCAGGGTACAGAGGTTCCTGTGTGTGCGTGGGAGAGGTTTATAGGGGAACATAAGCTTTTACTTTGCATTTCAAACGATTGGGGATTAGTAAGCTACTCGTTTGAGATAAATGGGAAGAGAGTCAGAGTCAAAGACACAAGTCAGTCAGTCACTCGTCTTTGTGGCTGACTTTCATGCACCATTTCATCCACCATTTCATGCACCATTTCATGCACCATTTCATGCATCATTTCATGCACAATTTCATGCACCATTTCATGCACCATTTCATGCATCATTTCATGCACCATTTCATGCACCATTTCATGCACCATTTCATGCACCATTTCTAATCTCATGACTTAAAGGACAAGCAAAGCAGCTGCCACTGGGCCAAAAAACTGGTTCTATCAACGTTGTTTCCACGTCATTTCAACCAAAATTAAATGTGAAGACGTTGAATCAACGTGAAAAAACGGATTGAATTTGCAGAAAAGTCATCAACATAAAGGCATTACATCTTTTATTCACCCAACTTTTCACCTAAAACCAATGAGATGGTGACATTTGTTGTTGGTTTCACATTGGATTCACGTTAGTTGACAACTCAACCAAATGTAAATCAAAAGTAGACGTTGAACTCACGTCTGTTCCCAGTGGGGCAGTTTTTGTCGGACGGGGAGAAACTTAGTTTGATTTGATTTGATTCTCTTTTAGTCCCCATTTGGACTAATCTTCCAAGAGTCCTTAAACTTAGTTAATGGTAGTTAAGTTCTCATAAATATATATTTTTATGTTCCACCATCCTTACGTTCCAGTGGATCTGCTGAGGGGAGACCGGCTCATAATAATGTCCGGAACGGAGCAAATGGAACGGCATCAAACACCTGGAAACCATGGAAACCACGTTTTTGATGTATTTGATACAATTCTACTGATTCCGCTCCAGTCATTACCATGAGCCCACCCTCCCCTATTAAGGTGCCCCCCAACCTCCTGTCTTACATTCTCCTCTTTCTGTCTTTCTCTTCCTCAAGCACTTCTCAACCTGTCCACAATGAGGTCCCTAACATTGTTGGATGTAAACGGATTGGTCTTGGTGCTTTGTAAATGTTACAGTCTTAAAGGGGAGGCTGTCATAGAACCTTCACATATTATAACTAGGGCCCGGAGGTTCCTATTCAGGTCGAGTGGCTCTAATTTACAGAGCTGCAGAGTTGACCCACTAGAAAGACACTCCCTAATTTAAAGAGCAACAGAGCTGCAGGGTATTGCAGAGTAGCACCATGTGAATGATGACTTGTGTTTCTATAAAGGGGGACCATAACATCTCTGCTCTCCTCTCAGGAAGCAGAATCAATCAGGGAACTTCCTGCTATTCCTTTTGTATGTTGACAGTCTTGTCTTAAGATGAATCCGATCTGAACAACACATATATTCTGATTCACACACACAGACTGTTTTCAGTGTGTAGGAAGCGACCATGCTCGTATAATGACCACTAACCTTGCCTAAGACCTGAGGACCTGAGCACTGTCTGAAACAACAGAGAATGGTCATAAGACAGACAAGAATATTATAATGACAGAGAGGACAGAATGATTAAACAGATAACGAAATGGAAATAAATTCCATGAAATCAGAATAACACAAAGTCAAGATGAAAGGTCATAGGAGCCGAGTAGAAAGAGAGGGAGGGACAGCTGATGGAGAGACAGAGTTGATCATCGGTATTGTGTTAAACGGAGGGATGGAGACACAGGAGATCAGATAACTGCAGCTGTCTCAGTGAGGAATGGACTGTAACGATCGCTCACACACCCTGTAGCCAGGGTGAGAAACAGACCAAGGACATATTTTCCCTGCATTCCATTTATTGTATTGTATCATATCATATTGCATACTGCATTTTATTATATTTCATTCAGTTCAATTAAATGTAATTCAATTGAATTTGATTCTGTTCTATACTTGGCCAGTGTAGGGCAGGAGAGAAATGGAACAGACAAGGACCAGTTCTGGAATTCCATTCAATCATCCTGGATTCCATATTCTATGGTTGTTATAGAATTCCTTAAATAGCCCTGCCTTCCACATCCTATGGTTGCCATGGCTCCAGCTTCAAGAGAATGTCCTCGAGCTTTTAGAAATATTGACTTGTACTGTATAGAATCACACCGGTGGTGATGCTGGTTTAATGCGTACATTGATGTTTTTGGTCATTGTGTGTGTGTGTGTGTGTGTGTGTGTGTGTGTGTGTGTGTGTGTGTGTGTGTGTGTGTGTGTGTGTGTGTGTGTGTGTGTGTGTGTGTGTGTGTGTGTGTGTGTGTGTGTGTGTGTGTGTGTGTTCTCTCTCTCTCTCTCTCCCTCCCTCTTCTTCTGAAGAGGTGAATAGGGGATGAACAATCTATAATTTCAGGGTGCATATAGACAGAATATGTCTGGACTGTGTGTGTGTGTGTTTGTGTGTGTGTTTGTGTGTTTCTCTCATGCCAAGTTTGTCCTGAATATCTCCTAATAACCTTCCTGCAATGCAGGACATTTTAAACTTGTAGTGTATTTGAGGTTTAAAAAAGGCTTCTGAAGTTTGTAATTTCCACACCAATTTCAGAGTTGATTTTCCCTTACGAAAAATGTATCAACGCCTACAAAAATAATCCACATAATATTTCACATTTATTGTTGCTGAAAGATTATTTTCAAATTAACTGTCTCAAAATAAGATCCTACATCTGTAGGTGTGAAATCAATTTGTCTGTGTGTGAAAGAGAGCGAGACAGAGATGTAAACATATGTTTCCCATGCCAATAAAGCTCTTTGAATGGAATTAAGAGAGAGAGCGAGAGAAAGACAGAGAGAGAGAGTGCGAGAGAGAGAGAGAGAGAGAGAGCAACTTCCTGTTATAAAACTCTCCATAATCTTTCACCTAGATCTCATACTGACTGGGTTTGACACATTCTGCACAAAATAAGAGTGTGTTAGCCCACTGAGCTAAAGCCCTACGCAATGGATCTAGGACCTTCCTCAAGTCTTCAGGTCTCAGGCATTGCGTGATTTACTAGGACATTTCCTTTACCTATCTGGTATACATTCAGTCATAACTAGTATACATTCAGTTCTATCTGGTAAACATTCAGTTCTGTCTGGTAAACATTCAGTCCTGTCTGGTAAACATTCAGTTCTATCTGGTAAACATTCAGTCCTATCTGGTAAACATTCAGTCCTGTCTGGTGTTCATTCAGTCCTGTCTGGTAAACATTCAGTCCTGTCTGGTAAACATTCAGTTCTATCTGGTAAACCTTCAGTCCTATCTGGTAAACATTCAGTTCTATCTGGTAAACATTCAGTTCTATCTGGTAAACATTCAGTCCTATCTGGTAAACATTCAGTCCTATCTGGTAAACATTCAGTCCTATCTGGTAAACATTCAGTTCTATCTGGTGTTCATTCAGTCCTATCTGGTAAACATTCAGTCCTGTCTGGTAAACATTCAGTCCTGTCTGGTAAACATTCAGTTCTATCTGGTAAACATTCAGTCCTATCTGGTAAACATTCAGTCCTATCTGGTAAACATTCAGTTCTATCTGGTGTTCATTCAGTCCTATCTGGTAAACATTCAGTCCTGTCTGGTAAACATTCAGTCCTGTCTGGTAAACATTCAGTTCTATCTGGTAAACATTCAGTTCTATCTGGTAAACATTCAGTTCTATCTGGTGTTCATTCAGTCCTATCTGGTAAACATTCAGTCCTGTCTGGTAAACATTCAGTCCTGTGTGGTAAACATTCAGTTCTATCTGGTAAACATTCAGTTCTATCTGGTAAACATTCAGTCCTGTCTGGTAAACATTCAGTTCTATCTGGTAAACATTCAGTTCTATCTGGTAAACATTCAGTTCTATCTGGTAAACATTCAGTTCTATCTGGTAAACATTCAGTCCTGTCTGGTAAACATTCAGTTCTATCTGGTAAACATTCAGTTCTATCTGGTAAACATTCAGTCCTATCTGGTAAACATTCAGTCCTGTCTGGTAAACATTCAGTTCTATCTGGTAAACATTCAGTTCTGTCTGGTAAACATTCAGTCCTGTCTGGTAAACATTCAGTCCTATCTGGTAAACATTCAGTCCTATCTGGTAAACATTCAGTCCTATCTGGTAAACATTCAGTCCTATCTGGTAAACATTCAGTCCTGTCTGGTAAACATTCAGTCCTGTCTGGTAAACATTCAGTTCTATCTGGTAAACATTCAGTTCTATCTGGTAAACATTCAGTCCTGTCTGGTAAACATTCAGTCCTATCTGGTAAACATTCAGTTCTATCTGGTAAACATTCAGTCCTATCTGGTAAAATGATAGTCCTATCTGGTAAACATTCAGTCCTGTCTGGTAAACATTCAGTTCTATCTGGTAAACATTCAGTCCTGTCTGGTAAACATTCAGTTCTATCTGGTAAACATTCAGTCCTGTGTGGTAAACATTCAGTTCTATCTGGTAAACATTCAGTTCTATCTGGTAAACATTCAGTCCTGTCTGGTAAACATTCAGTTCTATCTGGTAAACATTCAGTTCTATCTGGTAAACATTCAGTCCTATCTGGTAAACATTCAGTCCTGTGTGGTAAACATTCAGTTCTATCTGGTAAACATTCAGTTCTATCTGGTAAACATTCAGTCCTGTCTGGTAAACATTCAGTCCTATCTGGTAAACATTCAGTTCTATCTGGTAAACATTCAGTTCTATCTGGTGTTCATTCAGTCCTATCTGGTAAACATTCAGTCCTGTCTGGTAAACATTCAGTCCTATCTGGTAAACATTCAGTCCTATCTGGTAAACATTCAGTTCTATCTGGTAAACATTCAGTTCTATCTGGTAAACATTCAGTCCTGTCTGGTATACCTTCAGTCCTATCTGGTAAAACGATAGTTCTATCTGGTAAACATTCAGTCCTATCTGGTAAACATTCAGTCCTGTCTGGTAAACATTCAGTTCTATCTGGTAAACATTCAGTCCTGTCTGGTAAACATTCAGTCCTGTGTGGTAAACATTCAGTTCTATCTGGTAAACATTCAGTTCTATCTGGTAAACATTCAGTCCTGTCTGGTAAACATTCAGTTCTATCTGGTAAACATTCAGTCCTGTCTGGTAAACATTCAGTTCTATCTGGTAAACATTCAGTCCTATCTGGTAAACATTCAGTCCTATCTGATAAACATTCAGTTCTATCTGGTAAAATGATAGTCCTATCTGGTATACCTTCAGTCCTATCTGGTAAAACGATAGTTCTATCTGGTAACATTCAGTTCTATCTGGTAAACGTTCAGTCCAGATGAAAAAGATGAGACGAGGAGACGAAGGCACTTTATAATATTGAGATGCACTTTGTATTTTCCCTTCAAACACTCAGAGACAGACAGACAGACAGACAGACAGACAGACAGACAGACAGACAGACAGACAGACAGACAGACAGACAGACAGACAGACAGACAGACAGACAGACAGACAGACAGACAGACAGACAGACAGACAGACAGACAGACAGACAGACAGACAGACAGACAGACAGGGTGATTGCATTGGGCGCGCCTCAACACTAATGCTGCTGTAGATTGAGTTGTAAAACAGAGATGTCGAAGCTGGGAGCGAGCTAGAGAGCCAAAACCTTTTTAATGCAGAAAGCAATCTCAAGTGTTCGGTGTGTCAGAGTAGAGGGGGGAGAGTGGTGACTAGGTTGCACTCTCAGCTAAAGATGCACATGCATGCACGCCAAGGTTATTATAGTACACGAAACGTAAAAATAAAATAAAAAATACAATTGGTTAAAACAAGTTAGAAAATTTTAATAATTAAGAAAAACACTTGAAAAACAAAAACTATACTGAAACTAGTATTTTGACTGCAAAACTACTAAACTAAAATAAAAACCATCATATGCTTAGTTGTAGTTATATTTCCCTTCTAAACTTTAGGCAAAAATCTAACAGGGTTTTAAAGCTTTTTTTCTAATGGGGTTTTCGAGCTTCTGAATCAGGCAGGTAAATGCTGCCACTAGATGGCGATGTTTCAGAAAGGCCTAACTGGTGCGTCACTATCACCAGCTATCAGTAGCTAACAGGGAAGAAATCTGAGGTCGTGATTCATTTGAGTACATTGCTGGAATGTACAAAAGCAAATGTATTGTAGTGTCAAAAGATGGCAGCGTGTGGAACAGAGGTAAAAGGGAAAACCCATCCAACCTCACAGTTCAATCTGAACAGCACCACAAACCGTTTCAGGATGAAGACGAGGTAAGACAGCTATTCTTTTAGTGTTGGAATACAGTCGCGATTCGACTCCTGGTATCATAGGAACACACATAAGACGTACATTTTGTTTTGAATTGTTGAAGATGATATTTAAAACTGCAAATGATTCTCTCTGCCAGAAAGGGTGTGAACAGTGTGAACAGGTTGGTGTCTCATGGGTTGTGAGGTGGGGGTTTATTACAACATCGATAAAGGACAATATCCATCTGGACATTTGAGTGACCGGACCATCTCAAATAGTACTAGAGTACCCCTGCTATAGGCCTACAACACATAATGTCTCCTAGTCTCCCACTGTTGGAGGTTGCAAGATCAAATCCCCGAGCTGACAAGGTAAAAATCTGTCGTTCTGCTCCTGAACAAGGCAGTTAACCCCACTGTTCCCCTGAACAAGGCAGTTAACCCCACTGTTCCCCTGAACAAGGCAGTTAACCCCACTGTTCCCCTGAACAAGGCAGTTAACCCCACTGTTCCCCTGAACAAGGCAGTTAACCCCACTGTTTGTAGGTCGTCATTGAAAATAAGAATTTGTTCTTAACTGACTTGCCTAGTTAAATAAAGGTACAAACATTTTATTTATTTTTTTACCTGAGGGAGAGAGGGTAATGTTTAGCGTTTACATGATATCAGGTGTTCTATTGAAATATGAAGTGCTTAGGTTTAGAGGGGCTACACCAGAAGTTAATGGGTATCTGTAGGAGGAAGGTATATAGCGGGTACAATTCATCTTGGGATGCACTGAGTGCAGGGAAGCGATCACATGTGGCAGGCATTGATAAGGGGAGAGAGCCATGGATTAGTGATGAAGGGGGTCGAGGTCACGTTAAGGGAGAAATAAAAGTTTATGGCCGTATTACTTAGTTTGCTGCCTAGCAGTAAAGATACAATGTTGGTTCAGATGGGTAGGAGGAGACTCAGTCTAGGAGGAGCGGTTAAATATCAGTGCTTGTGTGAACAATGTCTTTGTCTAATGTATTGACCTTCTGGGAAGAATTAACTTGGTTAAGCTTTCATAGCGTCCATAGAGTTTTTTACTCTGAGAAGTAGAACCTGACATCACATATAAGGCTACTTTCTGTCTCGAAGACACTAAAACTTATACAAAATAATATCAACATTTTTTTTTAATCAAACTGAAAACTAACTGGGGGAAAAAACTGAATTTATAAATAAAAATCTAAAAATTAATATAATAACAATCCTATAATAATATAATAACCTTGATGCACTTTACACACACACACACACACACACACACACACCCTCAGCACACACACACACACACACACACACACACACACACACACACACACACACACACACACACACACACACACACCCTCAGAGCACACACACACACACACACACACACACACACACACACACACACACACACACACACACACACACACACACACACACACACACACACACACACACACACACACACACACAGACAGTTATAGCTGACTCATGACCCCTGCTGTCCTCATGTCCCCTCCAGAGAAAACTGGAGAGACAAAGAAAAAGACAGAGAGAGGTCAGACTGGCTAAAGATACATCTCCATAGGGAACCCACCTGCTCTCTCTCTCTCTCTCTCTCTCTCTCTCTCTCTCTCTCTCTCTCTCTCTCTCTCTCTCTCTCTATTAATAGATAGTGAACTAATGTATCCATTGAACTCAGCCATATTGGAAGAATCATGAGATAAAGAGAGAGAGAAAGAGAGATTCTTTATTTCCTTCCATGCATTATTCAATCCAGAGGAAGAGGAGTCTAATCAATAAAATAAAAACACACCACAATGCATCGTGGCAGAAAGGATAAGGGCTAAGGTTGGAGAGTCATTTAGTTCAGCTCAGTCATTTAGTTCAGCTCAGTCATCTGAGGTTTCCAGTTTGGAGAGTCATTTAGTTCAGCTCAGAGTCATCTGAGGTTCCCAGGTTGGAGTCATTTAGTTCAGCTCAGAGTCATCTGAGGTTCCCAGGTTGGAGTCATTTAGTTTAGCTCAGAGTCATCTGAGGTTCCCAGGTTGGAGTCATTTAGTTTAGCTCAGAGTCATCTGAGGTTCCCAGGTTGGAGTCATTTAGTTCAGCTCAGAGTCATCTGAGGTTCCCAGTTTGGAGAGTCATTTAGGTCAGCTCAGAGTCATCTGAGGTTTCCAGGTTGGAGAGTCATTTAGTTCAGTTCAGTGTAGACTGAGGTTTCCAGGTTGGAGAGTCATTTAGTTCAGTTCAGTGTAGACTGAGGTTCCCAGGTTGGAGTCATTTAGTTCAGCTCAGAGTCATCTGAGGTTCCCAGGTTGGAGAGTCATTTAGTTCAGTTCAGTGTAGACTGAGGTTATCAGGTTGGAGAGTCATTTAGTTCAGTTCAGTGTAGACTGAGGTTCCCAGGTTGGAGAGTCATTTAGTTCAGTTCAGTGTAAACTGAGGTTTCCAGGTTGGAGAGTTATTTAGTTCAGTTCAGTGTAAACTGAGGTTCCCAGGTTGGAGAGTCATTTAGTTCAGTTCAGTGTAAACTGAGGTTTCCAGGTTGGAGAGTCATTTAGTTCAGTTCAGTGTAAACTGAGGTTTCCAGGTTGGAGAGTCATTTAGTTCAGTTCAGTGTAAACTGAGGTTTCCAGGTTGGAGAGTCATTTAGTTCAGTGTAGACTGAGGTTTCCTGATGAACTACTTCAAAAGTCACAGTATTTTCCTTAATAGCAAAACGCTGCACGCGCGTGCGTGCGTGTGTGTGTGTGCGTGTGTGTGTGTGAGTAAAGCTCTAAATAACCTACCAGGTCAGCTCTTTAACATAACCCAGACAGCAATACAGGTTGTTTTCTGGAAAAATACAGTGGCACTTTTTGGCTAACAGTGACTATCTTATTCTCAAGAGATGTGCACATTGTATTTATACATTATATTGGGAAAATGTATTTTAACATAAAAGTTATATTTGATGAACAGCGGATCTGGCGTTCATAGATAGAGAAAGAGATGGAGAGATAGACGTAGAGAAAGAGGGAGACAAGAATACTGGAAACTTCCCGGCTGCCATCACAGACTGTGTGTCTGCACGGCGTCCATTTTACAGGGATGTTCCGGAATGTTTAATAGTGTAATTGTTGCTTACGACGACGGTTCTTAGTGTTCCCGAGCATTATGTACTAAACAACGTGGCAATTCACTCACACTGCTGCTAGACTGATTTGTAGGCCTACGGATGTCAGAGTAGACTTTCCATTATTTCTCATCAGATCTCCACAAACCTGCACAGGACCACACATTCCAGACAGAACACAGACATGCATGAACACACGCTCACATCTCTCTCTCTCTCTCTCTCTCTCTCTCTCTCTCTCTCTCTCACCTCCTGGTTAGCTTTGAAGCAAGCTTCCAGAAAATTGGAACGGAAATGGCGCCACACCAAACTGGAAGTCTTCCGACTAGCTTGGAAAGACAGTACCGTGCAGTACCGAAGAGCCCTCACTGCTGCTCGATCATCCTACTTTTCCAACTTAATCGAGGAAAATAAGAACAATCCAAAATTTCTTTTTGATACTGTTGCAAAGCTAACTAAAAAGCAGCATTCCCCAAGAGAGGATGGCTTTCACTTCAGCAGTAATAAATTCATGAACTTCTTTGAGGAAAAGATCATGACCATTAGAAAGCAAATTACGGACTCCTCTTTGAATCTGCGTATTCCTCCAGGGCTTAGCTGTCCTGGATCTGCACAGCTCTGCCAGGGCCTGGGATCGGGAGAGACACTTAAGTGTTTTAGTACTATATCTCTTGACACAATGATGAAAATAATCATGGCCTCTAAACCTTCAAGCTGCATACTGGATCCTATTCCTACTAAACTACTGAAAGAGCTGCTTCCTGTGCTTGGCCCTCCTATGTTGAACATAATAAACAGCTCTCTATCCACCGGATGTGTACCAAACTCACTAAAAGTGGCAGTAATAAAGCCTCTCTTGAAAAAGCCAAACCTTGACCCGGAAAATATAAAAAACTATCGGCCTATATCGAATCTTCCATTCCTCTCAAAAATTTTAGAAAAAGCTGTTGCGCAGCAACTCCCTGCCTTCCTGAAAACAAACAATGTATACGAAATGCTTCAGTCTGGTTTTAGACCCCATCATAGCACTGAGACTGCACTTGTGAAGGTGGTAAATTACCTTTTAATGGCGTCAGACCGAGGCTCTGCATCTGTCCTCGTGCTACTAGACCTTAGTGCTGCCTTTGACACCATCGATCACCACATTCTTTTGGAGAGACTGGAAACCCAAATTGGTCTACACGGACAAGTTCTGGCCTGGTTTAGATCTTACCTGTCGGAAAGATATCAGTTTGTCTCTGTGAATGGTTTGTCCTCTGACAAATCAACTGTACATTTCGGTGTTCCTCAAGGTTCCGTTTTAGGACCACTATTGTTTTCACTATATATTTTACCTCTTGGGGATGTTATTCGAAAACATAATGTTAACTTTCACTGCTATGCGGATGACACACAGCTGTACATTTCAATGAAACATGGTGAAGCCCCAAAATTGCCCTCGCTAGAAGCCTGTGTTTCAGACACAAGGAAGTGGATGTGTAACGTCCTGACCAGAGTTCTTATGTGTTTTGCTTGTTTAGTGTTGGTCAGGACGTGAGCTGGGTGGGAATTCTATGTTGTGTGTCTAGTTCGTCTGTTTCTGTGTCCAGCCTAATATGGTTCTCAATCAGAGACAGCTGTCAATCGTTGTCCCTGATTGAGAATCATATATAGGTGGCTTGTTTTGTGTTGGGGATTGTGGGTGGTTGTTTCCTGTCTCTGTGTTTGTGTTCTGCACCAGATAGGACTGTTTCGGCTTTCACGTTTTGTTATTTTGTTATGTGTTAATGTTCACCGTGTAACGTCTGATTAAACATGTTGAACACTAACTGCACTGCATTTTGGTCCTCTCCTTCATCCCAGGAAGAAAGCCGTTACAGGATGGCTGAAAACTTTCTACTTTTAAACTCGGACAAAACAGAGATGCTTGTTCTAGGTCCCAAGAAACAAAGAGATCTTCTGTTAAATCTGACAATTAATCTTGATGGTTGTAAAGTCGTCTCAAATAAAACTGTGAAGGACCTCGGCGTTACTCTTGACCCTGATCTCTCTTTTGACGAACATATCAAGACTGTTTCAAGGACAGCTTTTTTCCATCTACGTAACATTGCAAAAATCAGACATTTTCTGTCCAAAAATGATGCAGAAAAATTAATCCATGCATTTGTTACTTCTAGGTTAGACTACTGCAATGCTCTACTTTCCGGCTACCCGGATAAAGCACTAAATAAACTTCAGTTAGTGCTAAATACGGCTGCTAGAATCCTGACTAGAACCAAGAATTTTGATCATATTACTCCAGTGCTAGCTTCCCTACACTGGCTTCCTGTTAAGGCAAGGGCTGATTTCAAGGTTTTACTGTTAACCTATAAAGCGTTACATGGGCTTGCTCCTACCTATCTTTCCGAGTTGGTCCTGCCGTACATACCTATACGTACGCTACGGTCACAAGACGCAGGCCTCCTAATTGTCCCTAGAATTTCTAAGCAAACAGCGGGAGGCAGGGCTTTCTCCTATAGATCTCCATTTTTATGGAACGGTCTGCCTACCCATGTGAGAGACGCAGACTCGGTCTCAACCTTTAAGTCTTTACTGAAGACTTATCTCTTCAGTAGGTCATATGATTGAGTGTAGTCTGGCCCAGGAGTGTGAAGGTGAACGGAAAGGCTCTGGAGCAACGAACCGCCCTTGCTGTCTCTGCCTGGCCGGTTCCCCTCTCTCCACTGGGATTCTCTGCCTCTAACCCTATTACAGGGGCTGAGTCACTGGCTTACTGGTGCTCTTTCTTGCCGTCCCTAGGAGGGGTGCGTCACTTGAGTGGGTTGAGTTACTGACGTGATCTTCCTGTCTGGGTTGGCGCCCCCCCCTTGGTTTGTGCTGTGGTGGAGATCTTTGTGGGCTATACTCGGCCTTGTCTCAGGATTGTAAGTTGGTGGTTGAAGATATCCCTCCAGTGGTGCGGGGGCTGTGCTTTGGCAAAGTGGGTGGGGTTATATCCTTCCTGTTTGGCCCTGTCCGGGGGTATCTTCGGATGGGTCCACAGTGTCTCCTGACCGCTCCTGTCTCAGCCTCCAGTATTTATGCTGCAGTAGTTTATGTGTCGGGGGGCTAGGGTCAGTTGGTTATACCTGGAGTACTTCTCCTGTCTTATCCAGTGTCCTGTGTGAATTTAAGTATGCTCTCTCTAATTCTCTCGTTCTCTCTTTCTTTCTCTCTCTCTGAGAACCTGAGCCCTAGGACCATACATCACGGCAAACCGGGCATGATGACTCCTTGCTGTCCCCAGTCCACCTGGCCTTGCTGCGGTTCCAGTTTCAACTGCTCTGCCTGCGGTTATGGAACCCCTACCTGTCCCAGACCTGCTGCTTTCAACTCTTAATGATCGGCTATGAAAAGCCAACTGACTTTTATTCCTGATTATTATTTGACCATGCTTGTCATTTATGAACATTTTGAAAATCTTGGCTCTCTCTAATTCTCTCCTTCTCTCTTTCTTTCTCTCTCTCGGAGGACCTGAGCCCTAGGACCATACGTCAGGACTACCGGGCATGATGACTCCTTGCTGTCCCCAGTCCGCCTGGCCTTGCTGCTATTCCAGTTTCAACTGTTCTGCCTGCGGTTACGGAACCCCTACCTGTCCCAGACCTGCTGTTTTCAACTCTTAATGATCGGCTATGAAAAGCCAACTGACATTTATTCCTGATTATTATTTGACCATGCTTGTCATTCATGAACATTTTGAAAATCTTGGCTCTCTCTAATTTTCTCCTTCTCTCTTTCTTTCTCTCTCTCGGAGGACCTGAGCCCTAGGACCATACGTCAGGACTACCGGGCATGATGACTCCTTGCTGTCCCCAGTCCACCTGGCCTTGCTGCTATTCCAGTTTCAACTGTTCTGCCTGCGGTTATGGAACCGCCACCTGTCCCAGACCTGCTGTTTTCAACTCTTAATGATCGGCTATGAAAAGCCAACTGAAAATTATTCATGATTATTATTTGACCATGCTTGTCACTTATGAACATTTTGAACATCTTGGCATAGTTCTGTTATAATCTCCACCCGGCACAGCCAGAAGAGGACTGGCCACCCCTCATAGCCTGGTTCCTCTCTAGGTTTCTTCCTAGGTTTTGGCCTTTCTAGGGAGTTTTTCCTAGCCACCGTGCTTCTACACCTGCATTGCTTGCTGTTTGGGGTTTTAGGCTGGGTTTCTGTACAGCACTTCGAGATATTAGCTGATGTACGAAGGGCTATATAAAATAAACTTGATTGATTGATTGATACATAGAGGGAGGGAGAGAATCACAGCTTGTTATAGTTGCCTCCATCTTTAAACATAGACTAGGCCTTCTGTCTCTCTTCTCTCTCCTCTCCCTCTCTCCCCCTCCCTTTCTCCTCCTCTCTCACTCTCTCTCTCCCCGTCTCCCTCTGTATCTCTCTCCGTCTCTGCAGCTATTCTCAGTCTTCAGGTACAGAATAATATAAAAATACAAAATATACATTTAATGTCCTTTGAATATCGAATACTTCCTTTCGGAAGCTAGCCTATACATAATACTGAATTCTCCCGTTTATTAAATCGAGTCCCTGCTTTGCTATGTCATTCCTATGACATTCTCATGTCGTTCCCATGACGTTCCCAAGCCCAGACACGTCAAACATATACTGTATCACACGTTATCTAGTCATAATAACGATATTATGTGTATGCTGTGTCGTATAGACAGGATTAACCAAAGGGCGTACAGGGATCTGAGTCAGGAGAATATGGAGAACATGGAGAATATACATGTTCATACAAACCCTTCACATCACACCACCCCTACATATAGTACATCACACCACCCCTACATATAGTACATCACATCACCCCTACATATAGTACATCACACCACCCCTACATATAGTACATCATACCACCCCGACATATAGTACATCACATCACCCCTACATATAGGACATCACATCACCCCTACATATAGTACATCACACCACCCCTACATATAGTACATCACACCACCCCTACATATAGGACATCCTACCACCCCTACATATATTACATTGTTTGTGACACTGCTACCCATATATATTTACATGTACACTGTATACCCCTATATATACCTTATATAACCCGACATCTACCCTTATATACATATACCCCCATTTACAGTTGAAGTCAGAAGTTTACATACACCTGAGCCAAATACATTTAAACTCAGTTTTTCACAATTCCTGACATTTAATCCTAGTAAAAATTCCCTGTCTCAAAATTCCCTATATCTACCTTTATATCTACCCCTATATCTACCTTTATATCTACCCCTATACATACTCCTATATCTACCCCTATACCTACCCCTATACATACTCCTATATCTACCTTTATATCTACCCCTATACCTACCTTTATATCTACCTTTATATCTACCCCTATACCTACCTTTATATCTACCCCTATACCTACCCCTATACCTACCTTTATACCTACCCCTATATCTACCCCTATACCTACCTTTATACCTACCCCTATATCTACCCCTATACCTACCTTTATATCTACCCCTATACATACTCCTATATCTACCCCTATACCTACCCCTATATCTACCCCTATACCTACCTTTATACCTACCTTTATACCTACCTTTATACCTATCCCTATAAATACTCCTATATCTACCCCTATATCTACCTTTATACCTACCCCTATATCTACCCCTATACCTACCTTTATACCTACCCCTATACCTACACCTTCATATCTACCACCATATCTACCCCTATACATAACCCTATATCTGCCCCTACCACTATCACTATATACCTACCCCTATTACCTACCCCTATATCTACTCCTATACATATCACTATATACCTACCCCTATTACCTACCCCTATAGCTACCTTTTTATCTACCCCTATACATACCCATATATCACATACCCCCATTTCTACCCTATATATACCCCTATACATACCCCTATATCCCTGTATCTACCCATATATATATATACCCCTATGTATACACCCCTATATATAACCCTACATATACCCCTATGTATACACCCCTATGTATATGCCCCTATGTATACACCCCTATATATACACTCCTATATATACACCCTCCTAAATATACCCCTATGTATACCCCCCTATGTATACACACCCCTATATATTACACCCCTGTATCTTCCCCTATATACACCCCTGTATCTACCCTATATAAATGTACCCTATATATACACCCCTATCTATACCACTATAAATGTGTTCCCTATATGCCCATATATACATGTACGCAATCAATTTCCTAGATGAGCTGTCAACAGAGTGCGGTAAGGAAACATACAGTATTAGACTTAGAACCAAACTCAATGCATGTGTGTGTCCTCAGACTCACCTGGTGATCCCTTGGAACTGGTTGCCGTGGCGATGCATCCTCCTCTGGGGTTACACCTTATGTCTTCTTTATTTAACCCTTATTTTACCCTTATTCTCTCTCTCTCTCTCTCTCTGCTGTAGTATAATATGAGTAGTTACACCCTAGCTCAGAAAGGTCTGAGAATTCTCCCTCTCTCTTCGCCTTTTCCCTCTCTCCTCCCTTCTGCTCTCTCACCTGTCTCTATCCCCCTCTTTCTCCATCTCTTCTCTCTCTTTCCCTCTCACTTTCTCACCATCTCTCTCAGACAGAACAGAAAGAGACATGGAGGAGAGGTCTTATGCAGGCTGAAGGGCCGTACCATGTTCTACCCCGAGACGGGGGTGTCCTCAGTCCAAATTCAGGAAATAATCCAATGAAAGAAATCTCTGTGGATCTATAATCTCAAATAATGTCCATGACTAGTCTTCAGAAAGTGGGAAAGCACACACAGAAACACAGCTGTATTGTTAGTAGCTCATTGACCTCTCTCTATGGATGAGTCTCCCTAACACCCGCCTGTCTGGTCTACCCCTGGTTCTGAGTGGAGGACCAGCTTCCTCCATCAAAATGCAAGATTTTGAGAGTTAAAGTGTGTGTGTGTGTGTGTGTGTGTGTGTGTGTGTGTGTTTGTGAGCCGTCTGGTGTGTATTTGACATGCATGTGTCGTTAGGCATCGTTGTGGTAGTAGTAGAAAGACAAATACAGTCTGAATACAGTGGTGCTGCAGAGAGAGAGAGCAGCTCCACCCTCTTCAACATGTATACCAACGAATTGGCGAGGGCACTAGAACAGTCTTCAGCACACGTCTTCACCCTACTAGAATCTGAAGTCAAATGTTTACTGATAATCTGGTGCTTCTGTCCCCAACCAAGGAGGGCCTACAGCAGCACCTAGATCTTCTGCACAGATTCTGTCAGACCTGGGCCCTGACAGTAAATCTCAGTAAGACAAAAATAATGGTGTTCCAAAAAAGGTCCAGTTGCCAGGAACACAAACACAAATTCCATCTAGACACCGTTGTCCTAGAGCACACAAAAAACAATACATATCTCGGCCTAAACATCAGCGCCACAGGTAAGTTCCACAAAGCTGTGAACGATCTGAGAGACAAGGCAAGAAGGGCCTTCTATGCCATCAAAAGGAACAGAAAATTCGACATACCAATTAGGATCTGGCAAAAAATACTTGAATCAGTCATAGAACCTTTTGCCCTTTATGGTTGTGAGGTCTGGGGTCCGCTCACCAACCAAGCTTTCACAAAATGGGACAAAAACCAAATTGAACGACTGCATGCAGAATTCTGCAAAAATATCCTCCATGTACAATGTAAAACACCAAATAATGCATGCAGAGCAGAATTAGACCGATACCCGCTAATTATCAAAATCCAGAAAGAGCTGTCAAATTTTCAACCACCTAAAAGGAAGCGATTCCCAAACCTTCCATAACATAGCCATTACCTACAGAGAAATGAACCTGGGGAAGAGTCCCCTAAGCAAGCTGGTCCTGGGGCTCTGTTCACAAACACAAACAGACCCCACAGAGCCCCAGCACAGCAACAAAATTTGACCCAACCAAATCATGAGAAAACAAAAAGATAATTACTTGACACATTAGAAAGAACAAACAAAAAAACTGAGCAAACTAGAATGCTATTTGGCCCTAAACAGAGAGTACACAGTGGCAGAATACCTGACCACTTTGACTGACCCAAAATGAAGCATAGCCTTGCTATTGAGAAAGGCCGCTGAAGGCAAACCTGGCTCATAAGAGAAGACAGGCTATGTGCACACTGCCCACAAAATGAGGTAGAAACTGAGCTGCACTTCCTAACCTCCTGACAAATGTATGATCGTATTAGAGAAATATATTCCCTCAGATTACACAGACCCACAAAGAATTAAAAAACAACTCCAATTTTGATAAACTCCCATATCTATTGAAATACCACAGTGTGCCATCACAGCAGCAAGATTTGTGACCTGTTGCCACAAGAAAAGGTCAACCAGTGAAGAACAAACACCATTGTAAATACAACCCATATTTTTTGTTTATTTATTTTCCCTTTTGTACTTTTAACTATTTGCACATCATTACATCACTGTATATAGACATCATATGACATGTGAAATGTTTTTATTTGTCACGATCGTCTATGGGTGAGAGAGAGGACCAAGGCGCAGCGTGTGCAAAATACATTCTCTTTTATTGAGAGAAGGGAAAACACGAAACGAACACTGAATACAAACTAAACAAAACAACAAACGACCGTGAAGCTAAATGACGTAAGTGCACAGACAAGCAACAAACGTTCAACATAGACAATTACCCACAAAACCCAAATGCCTATGGCTGCCTTAAATATGGCTCTCAATCAGAGACAATAAACCACAGCTGCCTCTAATTGAGAACCAATCTAGGCAGCCATAGACATACAAACACCTAGACAAGACACTGACCCATATACCCTACAAAACCCCTAGACAATACAAAAACACATACATACATTCCCCATGTCACACCCTGACCTAACTAAAATAATAAAGAAAACAAAGAATACTAAGGCCAGGGCGTGACATTATTATTTTGTAACTTTTGTGATTGTAATGTTACCTGTGAATTATTAATTGTTAATTTCACTTTTGTTTATTATCTATTTCACTTGCTTTGGCATGTTTCCCATGCCAATAAAACCCTTAAATTGAAATTGAATCGAATTGAAATTGAATTGAGAGATAAGGGACATGCCAATCAGTTTCTGTCACAACGTGTCACACTGAGGTCTTACAATATGTTCTCTAGAGAAGATCCTGACTGACAGACTGACCCACTCTAACAGAGATAGGGAACACATACACAGACATGCATCGTTGCACAAGGCAGTTGCCAGTGAGACCTCTGTGTTTCTGGAACTACTTCCTCAGAATTAGACATTTATCCATATTCTCAAACATCACATTTAGAAGTTGTTCCAAACGTCTAATTTCAAAGGGTTTAAGGTTAAGTTTTAACTCCACATTTTTAAGGTTAGAGTTAAGTTCAGGCTTTAAATCCAAATTCTTAAAGTTAGGCATTATGCAGCGATATAAAGTTTTTTCATATTTTTGTTTTAAGCCTAGCCCAAAACTTAACCATTCAGAGTAAATGCATAATAAAGAATTTGGAGTTATTGCCTAAACTTAACCTTAAACACTTTCAAATGTGACATTTGGAACAACTTTGAAATTTGATGTTGGTTTTTGACCTGTGTCAAAAAACAAATGTATAATTGGTGGATTTGAACATGCAAACTTTGGAATCAGAGTCAGATGCTTGATCTCTATCCTTGTCCACTACACCCCTAGCAAAACTGAAACCTACTTGAATGTACCAGCGCTCACTGTTGCCCCTAGTGGCCGGTTTCCACGTCATCTCCCGACGTCCTCAGTCGGATACTGACTTGTATAATGGTTGATAATGTAAATACTGCCGACTCACTGAGCCTCCAAGCTACTGTGTCTCTCTGTGAGGCCACAAACCATCCATCATCCATTTGCCATCTGAAATTGGAGCATGGTTTATATAAGTGCATAAAATAGCTTTACTCACACTCACACACACACACTGAGGGCTCTCTATCTTCTCCTGACTTAATTGCGTATCTATATTTGTCTGAGCAGAATATGCTATTTTAGGCCTGAAGCGCTTGTGACTGATATCAGAAAGCTACATTATTCAGTGTACTTAGGGTTGCACGTTATGGGGAATATTCAGAGGTGGAAACTTTCCGTGGGAATTAACGTGAATATATGCAAATTCATATTAATACCATTTAAATGTAAATGTTTTATCAGGAATCAAGGTAAGACCCAAGTGCAGACAGTGTGAAGTAACCATGTTGATTGTAACCACAAGTGCAGGCAAACGACAGGTCCAGGCAGGCAGGGGTCGATAATCCAGAGCAGAGGCCAAGGTACAGGACAGCCGGCAGAAAGGCTCAGGTCAGGCAGAGGTCGGAAATCCAAAGGTACAGGATGGCAGGCAGTGGTCAGGCGGGTGGGTACGGGGTCAGGACAGGCAAAGGTCAAAAACCAGGAGGACGATGGACTAGGGCAAACCAAGCGCTGAGACAAACCGCTGGTAGGCTTGAGCAAACAAGACAAACTGGCAACAGACAAACAGAAAACACAGGTATAAATACACAGGGGATAATGGGGAAGATGGGCAACATCTGGAGGGGGGTGGAGATAATCACAAGGACAGGTGAAACAGATCAGGGTGTGACATGTGGACATTGGATATATTTACCATATCATATGGAGACAGAAACATAAACCTTTTACCTTATCATAAGTAGACTTAATTGCAAATGATTAAATCCTTCCAACAGAAAAAATATATATAATTTATTTACGAATTGAACTTTAATTAAATGAGTTGACTCTTCACATGGGATGATTTCACTGAACAACAAAAGAAAGGGAATATTGATCCCCAATGATCCATCGCATCTCCCAAAAATCTGTAAAATGATAGTCTAGAAATTAAAACGTTGGTTGTCTTCCTCTCAGGCTTCCATGTCTTCTCCGTGGACCTCCTCAATGTCCACCTCTTGAACATCAGACTCTGAGGCCTCATCTTCACTGTCACTTTCTAACCTTGTTGAGGATGGCTCGTTGTCAGGCTCAAAAAGCCTAAAATTTGCCCGGATGGCCACCAATTTTTCAACTCTTGCATTGGTCAGCCTGTTGCGTGCTTTGGTGTGTGTGTTCCCAAACAAGGACAAGGTGAGGTCTGAGGTGGCTGATATTGGTGGGTTTTTGAGGATGATGGAGGCAACAGGGGAAAGAATCTCAGATCCACAAAGTCCCTTCCACCAGGTGGCTGATGAGATATGTTGGCATGACTGCCATATTGCATCTCTATCCCAAAGCCCTTGCTTGGAAGTGTACTTTGCCAGACTGCCAAGAACCTTGCCCTCATCCAGGCCAAGGTGGCAAGACACAGTAGTGATGACACCATAGGCCTTGTTGATCTCTGCACCAGACAGGATGCTCTTGCCAGCATACTTGGGGTCCAACATGTACGCTGCGGCGTGTATGGACTTCAGGCAGAAGTCTTCACTCTTTTTGATGTATTTCAGAACTGTAGTTTCTTGTTGCTTGGAGCAACAGTGAAGTGAGCAGGGCAGTACGGATTTCTTCTCTTACATCTGCAAGCACAGTCTGAACATCAGACAGGATGGCATTGTCTTCCTTTAATCCGTGCAATGGCTACTGCTATAGGTTTCAGGAGCTTCAGGCTGCTTACCACTCTCTCCCAAAATACATCATCCAGGAGGATCCTCTTGATGGGGCTGTCCATATCGGCAGACTGTGATATGGCTGTGATTTCTTGGAGGGACTTCTTCCCCTCCAGGAGACTGTCAAACATGATGACAACACCACCCCAACAGGTGTTGCTGGGCAGCTTCAATGTGGTGCTCTTAATCTTCTCACTTTGCTTGGTGAGGTAGATTGCTGCTATACCTTGCTGACCCTTCACATACCTAACCATTTCCTTGGCTCTCTTGTAGAGGGTATCCGTTGTTTTCAGTGCCATTATGTCCTTGAGGATCAGATTCAATGCATGAGCAGCACAGCCAATGGGTGTGATGTGAGGGTAGAACTCCTCCACTTTAGACCAAGCAGCCTTCATGTTCCCAGCATTGTCTGTCACCAGTGAAAATACCTTCTGTAGTTCAAGGTCACTGATGAATGCCTTCAGCTCATCTGCAATGTAGAGACCGGTGTGTCTGTTGTCCCTTGTGTCTGTGCTCTTGTAGAATACTGGTTGAGGGGTGGATATGATGTAGTTAATTATTCCTTGCCCACGAACATTCGACCACCCATCAGAGATGATTGCAATGCAGTCTGCTTTCTTTATGATTTGCTTGACCTTCACTTGAACTCTGCATCCAGCCAATTAGTAGATAAAGCATGTCTGGTTGGAGGGGTGTATGCTGGGTGAAGAACATTCAGAAATCTCTTCCAATACACATTGCCTGTGAGCATCAGAGGTGAACCAGTTGCACACACAGCTCGATCAAAACATTCATCAGCATTTCTCTGACTACGTTCCTCAATTGAGTCAAAAAAACTTCTGATTCGAGGAGGACCATGAGCTGTTGCTATCGATAAGGTGTCTGATTCATCATTTTCACCTCGAATAGAAGTAGAGGGACTTTTATCAGAGGTTGCTCGTTGTGAGCGCTGAAGGAACTTTATGCACTTTGTTGCATTCTTCACATATGATTTGGCACAGTATTTTCAAATGTACGCAGCTTTTCTTTCTACATTAGCTGCAGTGAAATGTCTCCACACATCAGATAGTGCCAATGGCATTTTCCCGTAAAGATTAGAAAAAAATGAGTAGAAAAACCCCAAATACAATTCCATGTACAGATAAATAGTTAAGCAGTTAGATTAACTTTCCATGGAAAATTTCCGGAAATTTTCCAGAAAGTTTCCGAGCCTTTGCAACCCTAAGTGTGCCTGAAGCTTTCATGACTGATATCAGAAAGCTTCATTATTCAGTGTGTGTAACGGAACTCTAATTCCTCCTCCTCCTCGGACGAGGAGAGGAGAGAGGGATCGGAAGACCAATTTGCAGCGAGGTAGGATGACATAATGATTTATTTACAAGACAAAACTAAACACACGAAGAACACTTGATAATTACAAAACAACAAACGAACGTAGACTGACCTAAAACATGTGAACTTACATATAACGAAGAACGCACGAAACAGGTACAGACTACAAACCAACGCTACAGTCCCGTGTGGCACGAACATACATACAGACACAGGAGACAACCACCCACCAACAAACAGTGAGAACAACCTACCTTAATATGACTCTCAATCAGAGGAAACGTCAAACACCTGCCTCTGATTGAGAGCCATACCAGGCAACCCAAAACCAACATAGAAACAGAAAACATAGACTGCCCACCCAAAACTCACGCCCTGACCAATAAACACATACAAAACAAGAGAAAACAGGTCAGGAACGTGACATAACCCCCCCCTTAAGGTGCGAACGCCGGGCGCACCAGCACAAAGTCTAGGGGAGGGTCTGGGTGGGCATCTGACCACGGTGGTGGCTCAGGCTCCGGACGCTGTCCACACACCACCATAGTCACTCCCCGCTTCTGTATCCCCCTCCCAATGACCACCCTCCAACTAAACCCACCTAAATGAAGGGGCAGCACCGGGATAAGGGCCAGCACCGGGATAAGGGGCAGCATCGAGATAAGGGGCAGCTCCGGGCTGAGGGACGGCAGCTCCGGGCTGAGGGACGGCAGCTCCGGGCTGAGGGACGGCAGCTCCGGGCTGAGGGACTCTGGCAGGTCCTGGCTGGACGGCTCTGGCAGGTCCTGGCTGGACGGCTCTGGCAGGTCCTGGCTGGACGGCTCTGGCAGGTCCTGGCTGGACGGCTCTGGCAGGTCCTGGCTGGACGGCTCTGGCTGGTCCTGGCTGGACGGCTCTGGCTGGTCCTGGCTGGACGACGGCTCTGCAGGCTCAGTCCAGACGGGCAGTTCATGCGGCGTTGGGCAGACGGGCAGTTCAGGCGCCGCTGGGCAGACAGCCAGCTCTGACCGCTCGGGACAGACGGGCAGCTCTGACAGCTCAGGACAGACGGGCAGTTCTGGGCAGACTGGCAGACCTGTAGGGAGGAGACGGAGAGACAGCCTGGTGCGTGGTATAGGCACTGGCTGCGCTGGAGAGGAGGAAAGCTCTGACAGCGCTGGACAGGTGGGAGCAGCTGGAGAGAGAACCCGGAGAGACAGCCTGGTGCGGGGGGCTGCCACCGGTGGACTGGTACTTGGAGGTGGCACCGGGTATACCGGACCGTGAAGGAGGACACGTGCTCTTGAGCACCGAGCCTGCCCAACCCTACCAGGTTGAATGGTGCCCGTAGCCCTGCCAGTGCGGCGAGGTGGAATAGCCCGCACTGGGCTATGCTGGCGAACCGGGGACACCATCTGTAAGGCTGGTGCCATGTATGCCGGCCCGAGGAGACGCACTGGTGGCCAGATGCGTTGGGCCGGCTTCATGACATCCGGCTCGATGCTCAACCTAGCCCTCCCAGTGCGGCAAGGTGGAATAGCCCGCACTGGGCTAAGCACGCGTACTGGGGACACCGTGCGCTTTACCGCATAACACGGTGTCTGACCAGTACGACGCCCTCTCACTCCACGGTAAGCACGGAGAGTTGGCTCAGGTATCCTACCCGGCTTTGCCACACTCCTCGTGTGCCCCCCCCCAAGAAATTTTGGGGTCTGACTCTCGGGCTCCCAACCGCGTCGCCGCGCTGCCTCCTCATACCAGCGCCTCTCTGCCTTCGCTGCCTCCAGCTCCGCCTTGGGACGGCGATATTCCCCTGGCTGAGCCCAGGGTCCTTTGCCGTCCAGGATCTCCTCCCATGTCCATGAATCCTGGGATCTCTGCGGTTGCTGTCGCTGCCCTTTTCCCCGCTGCTTGATCCTGGTAATTTGGGTGGGTGGTTCTGTAACGGAACTCTAATTCCTCCTCCTCCTCGGACGAGGAGAGGAGAGAGGGATCGGAAGACCAATTTGCAGCGAGGTAGGATGACATAATGATTTATTTACAAGACGAAACTAAACACACGAAGAACACTTGATAATTACAAAACAACAAACGAACGTAGACTGACCTAAAACATGTGAACTTACATATAACGAAGAACGCACGAAACAGGTACAGACTACAAACCAACGCTACAGTCCCGTGTGGCACGAACATACATACAGACACAGGAGACAACCACCCACCAACAAACAGTGAGAACAACCTACCTTAATATGACTCTCAATCAGAGGAAACGTCAAACACCTGCCTCTGATTGAGAGCCATACCAGGCAACCCAAAACCAACATAGAAACAGAAAACATAGACTGCCCACCCAAAACTCACGCCCTGACCAATAAACACATACAAAACAAGAGAAAACAGGTCAGGAACGTGACATAACCCCCCCCCTTAAGGTGCGAACGCCGGGCGCACCAGCACAAAGTCTAGGGGAGGGTCTGGGTGGGCATCTGACCACGGTGGTGGCTCAGGCTCCGGACGCTGTCCACACACCACCATAGTCACTCCCCGCTTCTGTATCCCCCTCCCAATGACCACCCTCCAACTAAACCCACCTAAATGAAGGGGCAGCACCGGGATAAGGGCCAGCACCGGGATAAGGGGCAGCACCGAGATAAGGGGCAGCTCCGGGCTGAGGGACGGCAGCTCCGGGCTGAGGGACGGCAGCTCCGGGCTGAGGGACGGCAGCTCCGGGCTGAGGGACTCTGGCAGGTCCTGGCTGGACGGCTCTGGCAGGTCCTGGCTGGACGGCTCTGGCAGGTCCTGGCTGGACGGCTCTGGCAGGTCCTGGCTGGACGGCTCTGGCAGGTCCTGGCTGGACGGCTCTGGCAGGTCCTGGCTGGACGGCTCTGGCAGGTCCTGGCTGGACGGCTCTGGCTGGTCCTGGCTGGACGGCTCTGGCTGGTCCTGGCTGGACGACGGCTCTGCAGGCTCAGTCCAGACGGGCAGTTCATGCGGCGTTGGGCAGACGGGCAGTTCAGGCGCCGCTGGGCAGACAGCCAGCTCTGACCGCTCGGGACAGACGGGCAGCTCTGACAGCTCAGGACAGACGGGCAGTTCTGGGCAGACTGGCAGACCTGTAGGGAGGAGACGGAGAGACAGCCTGGTGCGTGGTATAGGCACTGGCTGCGCTGGAGAGGAGGAAAGCTCTGACAGCGCTGGACAGGTGGGAGCAGCTGGAGAGAGAACCCGGAGAGACAACCTGGTGCGGGGGGCTGCCACCGGTGGACTGGTACTTGGAGGTGGCACCGGGTATACCGGACCGTGAAGGAGGACACGTGCTCTTGAGCACCGAGCCTGCCCAACCCTACCAGGTTGAATGGTGCCCGTAGCCCTGCCAGTGCGGCGAGGTGGAATAGCCCGCACTGGGCTATGCTGGCGAACCGGGGACACCATCTGTAAGGCTGGTGCCATGTATGCCGGCCCGAGGAGACGCACTGGTGGCCAGATGCGTTGGGCCGGCTTCATGACATCCGGCTCGATGCTCAACCTAGCCCTCCCAGTGCGGCAAGGTGGAATAGCCCGCACTGGGCTAAGCACGCGTACTGGGGACACCGTGCGCTTTACCGCATAACACGGTGTCTGACCAGTACGACGCCCTCTCACTCCACGGTAAGCACGGAGAGTTGGCTCAGGTATCCTACCCGGCTTTGCCACACTCCTCGTGTGCCCCCCCCCAAGAAATTTTTGGGTCTGACTCTCGGGCTCCCAACCGCGTCGCCGCGCTGCCTCCTCATACCAGCGCCTCTCTGCCTTCGCTGCCTCCAGCTCCGCCTTGGGACGGCGATATTCCCCTGGCTGAGCCCAGGGTCCTTTGCCGTCCAGGATCTCCTCCCATGTCCATGAATCCTGGGATCTCTGCGGTTGCTGTCGCTGCCCTTTTCCCCGCTGCTTGATCCTGGTAATTTGGGTGGGTGGTTCTGTAACGGAACTCTAATTCCTCCTCCTCCTCGGACGAGGAGAGGAGAGAGGGATCGGAAGACCAATTTGCAGCGAGGTAGGATGACATAATGATTTATTTACAAGACGAAACTAAACACACGAAGAACACTTGATAATTACAAAACAACAAACGAACGTAGACTGACCTAAAACATGTGAACTTACATATAACGAAGAACGCACGAAACAGGTACAGACTACAAACCAACGCTACAGTCCCGTGTGGCACGAACATACATACAGACACAGGAGACAACCACCCACCAACAAACAGTGAGAACAACCTACCTTAATATGACTCTCAATCAGAGGAAACGTCAAACACCTGCCTCTGATTGAGAGCCATACCAGGCAACCCAAAACCAACATAGAAACAGAAAACATAGACTGCCCACCCAAAACTCACGCCCTGACCAATAAACACATACAAAACAAGAGAAAACAGGTCAGGAACGTGACATAACCCCCCCCCTTAAGGTGCGAACGCCGGGCGCACCAGCACAAAGTCTAGGGGAGGGTCTGGGTGGGCATCTGACCACGGTGGTGGCTCAGGCTCCGGACGCTGTCCACACACCACCATAGTCACTCCCCGCTTCTGTATCCCCCTCCCAATGACCACCCTCCAACTAAACCCACCTAAATGAAGGGGCAGCACCGGGATAAGGGCCAGCACCGGGATAAGGGGCAGCACCGAGATAAGGGGCAGCTCCGGGCTGAGGGACGGCAGCTCCGGGCTGAGGGACGGCAGCTCCGGGCTGAGGGACGGCAGCTCCGGGCTGAGGGACTCTGGCAGGTCCTGGCTGGACGGCTCTGGCAGGTCCTGGCTGGACGGCTCTGGCAGGTCCTGGCTGGACGGCTCTGGCAGGTCCTGGCTGGACGGCTCTGGCAGGTCCTGGCTGGACGGCTCTGGCAGGTCCTGGCTGGACGGCTCTGGCAGGTCCTGGCTGGACGGCTCTGGCTGGTCCTGGCTGGACGGCTCTGGCTGGTCCTGGCTGGACGACGGCTCTGCAGGCTCAGTCCAGACGGGCAGTTCATGCGGCGTTGGGCAGACAGGCAGTTCAGGCGCCGCTGGGCAGACAGCCAGCTCTGACCGCTCGGGACAGACGGGCAGCTCTGACAGCTCAGGACAGACGGGCAGTTCTGGGCAGACTGGCAGACCTGTAGGGAGGAGACGGAGAGACAGCCTGGTGCGTGGTATAGGCACTGGCTGCGCTGGAGAGGAGGAAAGCTCTGACAGCGCTGGACAGGTGGGAGCAGCTGGAGAGAGAACCCGGAGAGACAACCTGGTGCGGGGGGCTGCCACCGGTGGACTGGTACTTGGAGGTGGCACCGGGTATACCGGACCGTGAAGGAGGACACGTGCTCTTGAGCACCGAGCCTGCCCAACCCTACCAGGTTGAATGGTGCCCGTAGCCCTGCCAGTGCGGCGAGGTGGAATAGCCCGCACTGGGCTATGCTGGCGAACCGGGGACACCATCTGTAAGGCTGGTGCCATGTATGCCGGCCCGAGGAGACGCACTGGTGGCCAGATGCGTTGGGCCGGCTTCATGACATCCGGCTCGATGCTCAACCTAGCCCTCCCAGTGCGGCAAGGTGGAATAGCCCGCACTGGGCTAAGCACGCGTACTGGGGACACCGTGCGCTTTACCGCATAACACGGTGTCTGACCAGTACGACGCCCTCTCACTCCACGGTAAGCACGGAGAGTTGGCTCAGGTATCCTACCCGGCTTTGCCACACTCCTCGTGTGCCCCCCCCCAAGAAATTTTTGGGTCTGACTCTCGGGCTCCCAACCGCGTCGCCGCGCTGCCTCCTCATACCAGCGCCTCTCTGCCTTCGCTGCCTCCAGCTCCGCCTTGGGACGGCGATATTCCCCTGGCTGAGCCCAGGGTCCTTTGCCGTCCAGGATCTCCTCCCATGTCCATGAATCCTGGGATCTCTGCGGTTGCTGTCGCTGCCCTTTTCCCCGCTGCTTGATCCTGGTAATTTGGGTGGGTGGTTCTGTAACGGAACTCTAATTCCTCCTCCTCCTCGGACGAGGAGAGGAGAGAGGGATCGGAAGACCAATTTGCAGCGAGGTAGGATGACATAATGATTTATTTACAAGACGAAACTAAACACACGAAGAACACTTGATAATTACAAAACAACAAACGAACGTAGACTGACCTAAAACATGTGAACTTACATATAACGAAGAACGCACGAAACAGGTACAGACTACAAACCAACGCTACAGTCCCGTGTGGCACGAACATACATACAGACACAGGAGACAACCACCCACCAACAAACAGTGAGAACAACCTACCTTAATATGACTCTCAATCAGAGGAAACGTCAAACACCTGCCTCTGATTGAGAGCCATACCAGGCAACCCAAAACCAACATAGAAACAGAAAACATAGACTGCCCACCCAAAACTCACGCCCTGACCAATAAACACATACAAAACAAGAGAAAACAGGTCAGGAACGTGACATAACCCCCCCCCTTAAGGTGCGAACGCCGGGCGCACCAGCACAAAGTCTAGGGGAGGGTCTGGGTGGGCATCTGACCACGGTGGTGGCTCAGGCTCCGGACGCTGTCCACACACCACCATAGTCACTCCCCGCTTCTGTATCCCCCTCCCAATGACCACCCTCCAACTAAACCCACCTAAATGAAGGGGCAGCACCGGGATAAGGGCCAGCACCGGGATAAGGGGCAGCACCGAGATAAGGGGCAGCTCCGGGCTGAGGGACGGCAGCTCCGGGCTGAGGGACGGCAGCTCCGGGCTGAGGGCAGCTCCGGGCTGAGGGACGGCAGCTCCGGGCTGAGGGACTCTGGCAGGTCCTGGCTGGACGGCTCTGGCAGGTCCTGGCTGGACGGCTCTGGCAGGTCCTGGCTGGACGGCTCTGGCAGGTCCTGGCTGGACGGCTCTGGCAGGTCCTGGCTGGACGGCTCTGGCAGGTCCTGGCTGGACGGCTCTGGCAGGTCCTGGCTGGACGGCTCTGGCTGGTCCTGGCTGGACGGCTCTGGCTGGTCCTGGCTGGACGGCTCTGGCTGGTCCTGGCTGGACGACGGCTCTGCAGGCTCAGTCCAGACGGGCAGTTCATGCGGCGTTGGGCAGACGGGCAGTTCAGGCGCCGCTGGGCAGACAGCCAGCTCTGACCGCTCGGGACAGACGGGCAGCTCTGACAGCTCAGGACAGACGGGCAGTTCTGGGCAGACTGGCAGACCTGTAGGGAGGAGACGGAGAGACAGCCTGGTGCGTGGTATAGGCACTGGCTGCGCTGGAGAGGAGGAAAGCTCTGACAGCGCTGGACAGGTGGGAGCAGCTGGAGAGAGAACCCGGAGAGACAACCTGGTGCGGGGGGCTGCCACCGGTGGACTGGTACTTGGAGGTGGCACCGGGTATACCGGACCGTGAAGGAGGACACGTGCTCTTGAGCACCGAGCCTGCCCAACCCTACCAGGTTGAATGGTGCCCGTAGCCCTGCCAGTGCGGCGAGGTGGAATAGCCCGCACTGGGCTATGCTGGCGAACCGGGGACACCATCTGTAAGGCTGGTGCCATGTATGCCGGCCCGAGGAGACGCACTGGTGGCCAGATGCGTTGGGCCGGCTTCATGACATCCGGCTCGATGCTCAACCTAGCCCTCCCAGTGCGGCAAGGTGGAATAGCCCGCACTGGGCTAAGCACGCGTACTGGGGACACCGTGCGCTTTACCGCATAACACGGTGTCTGACCAGTACGACGCCCTCTCACTCCACGGTAAGCACGGAGAGTTGGCTCAGGTATCCTACCCGGCTTTGCCACACTCCTCGTGTGCCCCCCCCCAAGAAATTTTTGGGTCTGACTCTCGGGCTCCCAACCGCGTCGCCGCGCTGCCTCCTCATACCAGCGCCTCTCTGCCTTCGCTGCCTCCAGCTCCGCCTTGGGACGGCGATATTCCCCTGGCTGAGCCCAGGGTCCTTTGCCGTCCAGGATCTCCTCCCATGTCCATGAATCCTGGGATCTCTGCGGTTGCTGTCGCTGCCCTTTTCCCCGCTGCTTGATCCTGGTAATTTGGGTGGGTGGTTCTGTAACGGAACTCTAATTCCTCCTCCTCCTCGGACGAGGAGAGGAGAGAGGGATCGGAAGACCAATTTGCAGCGAGGTAGGATGACATAATGATTTATTTACAAGACGAAACTAAACACACGAAGAACACTTGATAATTACAAAACAACAAACGAACGTAGACTGACCTAAAACATGTGAACTTACATATAACGAAGAACGCACGAAACAGGTACAGACTACAAACCAACGCTACAGTCCCGTGTGGCACGAACATACATACAGACACAGGGACAAGACATGTATATCACATCAACATTGTCTCAACCACCCACCAACAAACAGTGAGAACAACCTACCTTAATATGACTCTCAATCAGAGGAAACGTCAAACACCTGCCTCTGATTGAGAGCCATACCAGGCAACCCAAAACCAACATAGAAACAGAAAACATAGACTGCCCACCCAAAACTCACGCCCTGACCAATAAACACATACAAAACAAGAGAAAACAGGTCAGGAACGTGACAGTGTGTGTCTTTCTTTCTTTGCCTATCTATCTCTAACCATGTGAGCACCCACACCAAGCTGAATAATATTATGTGTAGACTGCTGTTTGGAGAATACATAGAAAAGGCCCAGAGTTACAGATCCAGAGGGAATGACAGGTTCTTACTAGATCCCAGTGTTAAGTTGATGTGATATACATGTCTTGTCCCAGTGTTAAGTTGATGTGATATACATGTCTTGTCCCAGTGTTAAGTTGATGTGATATACATGTCTTGTCCCAGTGTTAAGTTGATGTGATATACATGTCTTGTCCCAGTGTTAACCTCTTTGGGCTCAAGGGGCAGTATTGAGTAGCCAGATAAAAGGTGCCCATTTCAAAAAGGCCTCGTACTCAATTCTTGCTCGTACAATATGCATATTATTATTACTATTGGATAGAAAACACTCTCTAGTTTCTAAAACCGTTTGAATTATATCTGTGGGTGAAACAGAACTCGACTTAGAGCAATTTTCCTATGTGTATGTCAGAATGCAGAATTTTGCTGGCTGTTCTGAGACCTGTGTATTAATTTGCCTGTCCTCTATTGGTTGAGATGCACTGCATACGCCTTCCACTGGGTGTCAGCGAATAGGGAGAGTTGAAATGGAGTTTCTACGTAGGTCCCAAAGGTTATAAATTGCTTGGAACCGGTGTCCCATCTTTCCACTCTTCGCTCTGACGCAGGGAGGGTCTTGGCATGTCATTTTAGAAGCTCCCGTTTTAGATCCTAGATATATCCGGCTCTGTTTTTATTCGATATAGGTGTTGAAGACATCGTAATGTTGTTATTTTAAACCGAATTATATCAGTTTATGTCAGTATATTGCGATTTTCGGGTATTTATTTTCGTGACGTTGTAGGAAGTTGGGTATCTCTGGCCCACATGGCTATTGTTTACTGCTAATTGCAACGTTGAAGACGACGTTCTCCAACCTAGCAACGATTCTTTTGGACAAAGGACACCTTTCCCAAGATTCTGATGGGAGTTCATCGAAAAGTAAGAACTATTTATGCTGATAATTCATTGTTCTGTTGAAAAATGTCAAATGCATAAGACGCCATTTCCTGCAGTGTAGCCTTGCGTTATCGCAGCCTGTATTGCGCAGTAAGGTTAATTTTAAAAATGTAATTCAGCGATTGCATTAAGAACTAATTTGTCTTTCAATTGCTGTCCAACCTGTATTTTTTTAGTCAAGTTTATGAATCGTTTTCGATAAGAATAGGTGCCTTTACAAGATGGCGCCGGACAGATTGCTTGACGTTATGGACACTATTCTCAATGTATAAGCACGATTTGTGCCGCTAAATATGCAAATTTTCGAACAAACTCTATATGCATTGTGTAATATGATGTTACAGGACTGTCATCTGAAGAATTCTGAGAAGGTTAGTGAAAAAATTAATATATTTTGGTGGTTTATACGTTATAGCTATTTTTGCCTTGAATCAATGCTGGTGTGATGTTTGCTATTGTGCTAAGCTAATATAACGCTATATTGTGTTTTCGCTGTAAAACACTTGATAAATCGGAAATATTGTCTGGAATCACAAGATGCCTGTCTTTCAATTGCTGTACACTATGTATTTTTCAGAAATGTTTTACGATGAGTATTTAGTTATTTGGCGTTGGTGTCTGTAATTTTTCTGTCTGCTTTCGGTGCAATTTCTGACTGTAGCTGCAATGTAAACTATGATTTATACCTGAAATATGCACATTTTTCTAACAAAACATATGCTATACAATAAATATGTTATCAGACTGTCATCTGATGAAGTTGTTTCTTGGTTAGTGGCTATTTATATCTTTATTTGGTCGAATTTGTGATAGCTACTGATGGAGTAAAAAACTGATGGAGTAAAAATAGTGGTGTCTTTTGCTAACGTGGTTAGCTAATAGATTTACATATTGTGTCTTCCCTGTAAAACATTTTAAAAATCGGACATGTTGGCTTGATTCACAAGATGTGTACCTTTCATCTAGTGTCTTGAACTTGTTAATGTGTGAAAGTTAAATATTTAAAAAATATATATTTTGAATTTCGCGCCCTGCACTTTGAGCTGGCTGTTGTCATAAGTGTACCGACGTCGGGCTTGCACGCCAAACAGGTTAAGTTCATGTGATATACATGTCTGTCCCAGTGTTAAGTTGATGTAATATACATGTCTTGTCCCAGTGTTAAGTTGATGTAATATACATGTCTTGTCCCAGTGTTAAGTTGATGTGATATACATGTCTTGTCCCAGTGTTAAGTTGATGTGATATACATGTCTGTCCCAGTGTTAAGTTGATGTGATATACATGTCTTGTCCCAGTGTTAAGTTGATGTAATATACATGTCTTGTCCCAGTGTTAAGTTGATGTGATATACATGTCCTGTCCCAGTGTTAAGTTGATGTGATATACATGTCTGTCCCAGTGTTAAGTTGATGTGATATACATGTCTTGTCCCAGTGTTAAGTTGATGTGATATACATGTCTTGTCCCAGTGTTAAGTTGATGTGATATACATGTCTTGTCCCAGTGTTAAGTTGATGTGATATACATGTCTTGTCCCAGTGTTAAGTTGATGTGATATACATGTCTGTCCCAGTGTTAAGTTGATGTGATATACATGTCTTGGCCCAGTGTTAAGTTGATGTAATATACATGTCTTGTCCCAGTGTTAAGTTGATGTAATATACATGTCTGGTACAGGGCATGGTACAGGGTCGGTTAGGGCTGTTGGGATGTGGTACATGGTCGGTTAGGACCGTTGGGATGTGGTGCAGTGCAGTATGGGTAGTGATTACTGTGTCCAGACTTCTGGATAGGGTGTGACTGGTTGCTAGGATACACGGCCGCTGCCAACAGTAGATATGATTTATAATGGCTAGTCCCTGTCACTGTCTTTTTCATTCCCTTTCTCTCTCCTCCCTATGCATCTTTCTTTTTCACTCTTTATCTTACCACTGTCTGGAGTGTGTGTGTGTGTGTGTGTGTGTGTGTGTGTGTGCGTGCGTGCGTGCGTGCGTGCGTGCGTGCGTGCGTATTTGCGTGTGTGTGAGTGTGTGTGTGGTATTTGTGAGTGTGTGTGGTGTTTGAGAGAGAGAGAGTGTTTGTGTATCTTCACCCAGTTGAATGGATGATATTGATCGACAGGGACTTGATCTACTCCAGGATGAAAACCCTCATGCAGGACCAACAGAAAGAGTCAGAGACAGAGAGAGAAACCCCCTCAGGAAGGAACAACAATGAGTCAGAGACAGAGAGAAACCCCCTCAGGAAGGAACAACAATGAGTCAGAGACAGAGAGAAACCCCCTCAGGAAGGAACAACAGAAATAGTCTGAGAGAGAGAGAGAAAGCCCCTCAGGAAGGAACAACAAAGTCAGAGAGAGAGAGAGAAACCCCCTCAGGAAGGAACAACAGAAAGAGTCAGAGAGAGAGAGAGAGAAACCCCCTCAGGAAGGAACAACAATGAGTCAGAGAGAGAGAGAGAAAGAAAGCCCCTCAGGAAGGAACAACAGAAAGAGTCAGCGAGAGAGAGAAACCCCCTCAGGAAGGAACAACAAAGAGTCAGAGAGACAGAGAAGGAACAACAATGAGTCAGAGACAGAGAGAGAGAAAGCCCCTCAGGAAGGAACAACAATGAGTCAGAGAGAGAGAGAGAGAGAAACCCCCTCAGGAAGGAACAACAAAGAGTCAGAGAGAGAGAGAGAGAAACCCCTTCAGGAAGGAACAACAATGAGTCAGAGATAGAGAGAAACACCCTCAGGAAGGAACAACAATGAGTCAGAGACAGAGAGAGAGAAACCCCCTCAGGAAGGAACAACAATGAGTCAGAGATAGAGAGAGAAACCCCCTCAGGAAGGAACAACAGAAAGAGTCTAGGAGAGAGAGAGAGAAACCCCCTCAGGAAGGAACAACAATGAGTCAGAGAGAGAGAGAGAGAGAGAGAGAGAAACCCCCTCAGGAAGGAACAACAAAGAGTCAGAGAGAGAGAGAGAGAAACCCCCTCAGGAAGGAACAACAATGAGTCAGAGATAGAGAGAAACCCCCTCAGGAAGGAACAACAATGAGTCAGAGATAGAGAGAGAAACCCCCTCAGGAAGGAACAACAATGAGTCAGAGATAGAGAGAAACCCCCTCAGGAAGGAACAACAATGAGTCAGAGATAGAGAGAGAAACCCCCTCAGGAAGGAACAACAATGAGTCAGAGATAGAGAGAGAAACCCCCTCAGGAAGGAACAACAGAAAGAGTCTGAGAGAGAGAGAGAAACCCCCTCAGGAAGGAACAACAATGAGTCAGAGATAGAGAGAAACCCCCTCAGGAAGGAACAACAAAGAGTCAGAGACAGAGAGAGAGAAACCCCCTCAGGAAGGAACAACAAAGAGTCAGAGACAGAGAGAGAGAAACCCCCTCAGGAAGGAACAACAATGAGTCAGAGATAGAGAGAAACCCCCTCAGGAAGGAACAACAAAGAGTCAGAGACAGAGAGAGAGAAACCCCCTCAGGAAGGAACAACAATGAGTCAGAGATAGAGAGAAATCCCCTCAGGAAGGAACAACAAAGAGTCATAGACAGAGAGAGAGAAACCCCCTCAGGAAGGAACAACAATGAGTCAGAGATAGAGAGAAATCCCCTCAGGAAGGAACAACAAAGAGTCAGAGACAGAGAGAGAAACCCCCCCAGGAAGGAACAACAAAGAGTCAGAGAGAGAGAGAAACCCCATCAGAAAGGAACAACAAAGAGTCAGAGACAGAGAGAGAAACCCCCCCAGGAAGGAACAACAATGAGTCAGAGAGAGAGAGAGAAACCCCTCAGTAAGGAACAACAAAGAGTCAGAGAGAGATAGAGAGAAATCCCCTCAGGAAGGAACAACAAAGAGTCAGAGACAGAGAGAGAAACCCCCTCAGGAAGGAACAACAAAGAGTCAGAGAGAGAGAGATAAACCCCCTCAGGAAGGAACAACAAAGAGTCAGAGAGAGAGAGAGAAACCCCCTCAGGAAGGAACAACAAAGAGTCAGAGAGAGAGAGAGAAACCCCCTCAGGAAGGAACAACAATGAGTCAGAGACAGAGGGAGAGAAACCCCCTCAGGAAGGAACAACAATGAGTCAGAGAGAGAGAGAGAAACCCTCTCAGGAAGGAACAACAGAAAGAGTCAGAGAGAGAGAGAGAAACCCCTCAGTAAGGAACAACAAAGAGTCAGAGAGAGAGAGAGAAACCCCCTCAGGAAGGAACAACAAAGAGTCAGAGAGAGAGAGATAAACCCCCTCAGGAAGGAACAACAAAGAGTCAGAGAGAGAGAGAGAAACCCCCTCAGGAAGGAACAACAAAGAGTCAGAGAGAGAGAGAGAAAGCCCCTCAGGAAGGAACAACAAAGAGTCAGAGAGAGAGAGAGAAACCCCCTCAGGAAGGAACAACAAAGAGTCAGAGAGAGAGAGAGAAACCCCCTCAGGAAGGAACAACAATGAGTCAGAGAGAGAGAGAGAAACCCCCTCAGGAAGGAACAACAATGAGTCAGAGACAGAGGGAGAGAAACCCCCTCAGGAAGGAACAACAATGAGTCAGAGAGAGAGAGAGAAACCCTCTCAGGAAGGAACAACAGAAAGAGTCAGAGAGAGAGAGAGAAACCCCCTCAGGAAGGAACAACAGAAAGAGTCAGAGAGAGAGAGAGAAACCCCCTCAGGAAGGAACAACAATGAGTCAGAGAGAGAGAGAAGGAACAACAATGAGTCAGAGACAGAGAGAGAGAAGGAACAACAATGAGTCAGAGAGAGAGAGAAGGAACAACAATGAGTCAGAGAGAGAGAGAAGGAACAACAATGAGTCAGAGACAGAGAGAGAAGGAACAACAATGAGTCAGAGAGAGAGAGAAGGAACAACAATGAGTCAGAGAGAGAGAGAAGGAACAACAATGAGTCAGAGAGAGAGAAAGCCCCTCAGGAAAGAACAACAACTCATACTGTAACAAGTACAACTCAAGCAAACAGGGAGAATTACAGTAAACTGAACCCTAGAATTACCACACACACACACACACACACACACACACACACACACACACACACACACACACACACACACACACACACACACACACACACACACACACACCACAAAGAGTACTGGCAGCTCACTTTCTGCCTGGTGTCTTCCAGTAAATGGACGTTCATTTTAAAGTGATACAAAGACACACACACACTAATAGACCTAAATCTACCTGAGGGCCCAGCCCTGCATTAAAAATCGAATTAAATGTTATTTGTCACATGCACCTTACCGTGAATTAAAAAAATAAAAACAAATCCACCTCTATTTAACCAGGTAGGCCAGTTGAGAACAAGTTCTCATTTACAACTGCGACCTGGCCAGGATAAAGCAAAGTCGTGCGACAAAAACAACAACACAGAGTTACACATAAACAAACATACAGTCAATAACACAATAGAAAAATCTATGTACAGTGTGTGCAAATGTAGTAAGATTAGGGAGGTAAGGCAATAAATAGGCCATAGTGGCGAAATAATTACAATTTATCCATAAGTCTAAATATTCCTGTTATATTGCACAACCTTCAATGTTATGTTATAATTACGTAAAATTCTGGCAAATTAGTTCGCAACGAGCCAGGCGGCCCAAACTGTTGCATATACCCTGACTCTGCGTGCAATGAACGCAAGAGAAGTGACACAATTTCACCTGGTTAATATTGCCTGCTAACCTGGATTTCTTTTAGCTAAATATGCAGGTTTAAAAATATATACTTCTGTGTATTGATTTTAAGAAAGGCATTGATGTTTATAGTTAGGTACAGTTGTGCAACGATTGTGCTTTTTTCGCAAATGCGCTTTTGTTAAATCATCCCCCGTTTGGCAAAGTTGGCTGTCTTTGTTAAGAAGAAATAGTCTTCACACAGTTCGCAACGAGCCAGGCGGCCCAAACTGCTGCATATACCCTGACTCTGTTGCAAGAGAAGTGACACAATTTCCCTAGTTAAAAGAAATGCATGTTAGCAGGCAATATTAACTAAATATGCAGGTTTAAAAATATATACATGTGTATTGATTTTAAGAAAGGCATTGATGTTTATGGTTAGGTACATGTTGGAGCAACGACAGTCCTTTTTTGCGAATGCGCACCGCATCCATTATATGCAACGCAGGACACGCTAGATAAACTAGTAATATCATCAACCATGTGTAGTTAACTAGTGATTATGATTGATTGATTGATTGTTTTTTATAAGATAAGTGTAATGCTAGCTAGCAACTTACCTTGGCTTCTTACTGCATTCGCGTCACAGGCAGGCTCCTCGTGGAGTGCAATGTAAGGCAGGTGATTAGAGCGTTGGACTAGTTAACCGTAAGGTTGCAAGATTGAATCCCCGAGCCGACAAGGTAAAAATCTGTCGTTCTGCCCCTGAACAAGTCAGTTAACCCACCGTTCCTAGGCCGTCATTGAAAATAAGAATGTGTTCTTAACTGACTTGCCTAGTTAAATAAAGGTGTAAAAAAAAAAAAAAAGTCAAATCGGTGTCCAAAAATACCGATTCCGATTGTTATGAAAACTTGAAATCGGCCCGAATTAATCAGCCATTCCGATTAATCGGTCGACCTCTAATACAGAATGGTGTCGTCTGCGTAGAGATGGATCAGAGAATCACCAGCAGCAAGAGCGACATCATTGATATATACAGAGAAAAGAGTCGACCCGAGAATTGAACCCTGTGGCACCCCCATTTAGACTGCCAGAGGTCCGGACAACAAGCCCTCCGATTTAACACACTGAACTATCAGAGAAGTAGTTGGTGAACCAGGCGAGGAAATCATTTGAGATACCAAGGCTGTTGAGTCTGCCGATAAGAATGTGGTGATTGACAGAGTCGAAAGCCTTGGCCAGGTTCAATGAATAGCGCTGCACAGTAATGTCTCTTATCGATGGCGGTTATGATATCGTTTAGGAACTTGAGCGTGGCTGAGGTGCACCCATGACCAGCTCTGAAACCAGATTGCATAGCGGAGAAGGTACGGTGGGATTCGAAATGGTCGGTAATCTGTTTGTTAACTTGGCTTTCGAAGACCTTAGAAAGGAAGGGTAGGATAGATATAGGTCTGTAGCAGTTTGGGTCTAGAGTGTCTCCCCCTTTTGAAGAGGGGGATGATCGTGGCAGCTTTCCAATCTTTGGGAATCTCAGACGATACGAAAGAGAGGTTGAACAGGCTAGTAATATTTTTACATTTTTTATTTAACCTTTATTTAACCAGATAGGGGTTGCAACAATTGCGGCAGATAGTTTTAGAAAGAGAGGGCCCAGATTGTCTATCCCAGCTGATTTATAGGGGCCCAGATTTTACAGCTCTTTCAGAACATCAGCTATCTGGATTTGGGTGAAGGAGAAGCGGGGGGTGGCTTGGGCAGGTTGCTGCAGGGGGTGCAAAGCTGTTGGCCGGGATAGGGGTAGCCAGGTGGAAAGCATGGCTACCCCTATAGGTGGAAAGCAAGCCCGTATAAAAATGCTTATTGAAATTCTCGTTTATCGTAGATTTATTGGTGGTGACAGAGTTTCCTAGCCTCAGTGCAGTGGGCAGCTGGGAGGAGGTGCTCTTATTCTCCATGGACTTTACTTTGTCCCAAAACTTTTGGGAATTAGTGCTACAGGATGTAAATTTCTGTTTGAAAAAGCCAGCCTTAGCTTTCCTAACTGACCGTGTATATTGGTTCCTGACTCCCCTGAAAAGTTGCATATCGCGGGGGCTATTTGATGCTAAGCACGCCACAGGATGTTCTTGTGCTAGTCAAGGGCAGGAGTGAACCAGGGGCTATATCTGTTCTTAGTTCTACATTTTTTGAATGGGGCATACTTATTTAAGATGGTGAGGAAAGCACTTTTAAAGAACAACCAGGCATCCTTTACTGACGGGATGAGGTCAATATCCTTCCAGGATACCCGGGCCACGTTGATTAGAAATGCCTGCTCACTGAAGTATTTTAGGGAGCGTTTGACAGTGATGAGGGGTGGTCGTTTGACTGCGGACCCATTACGGACGCAGGCAATGAGGCAGTGATCGCTGAGCATAGGACGCACTGCACCCTCCCAGCGCCCCAGCTCTGAAGACAGCAGAGGTGTATTTGGAGGGCAAGTTGGTCAGGATGATATCTATGAGGGTGCCCATGTTTACAGATTTAGAGTTGTACCTGGTAGGTTCCTTGATAATTTGTGTGAGATTGAGGGCATCTAGCTTAGATTGTAGGATGACCGGGGTGTTAAGCATATCCCAGTTTAGGTCACCTAACAGTACAAACTCTGAAGATAGATGGGGGTCAATAAATTCACATATGGTGTCCAGGGCACAGCTGGGGGCTAAGGGGGGTCTATAACAAGCGGCAACAGTGAGAGACTTATTTCTGGAAAGGTGGATTTTTAAAAGTAGAAGCTCGAACTGTTTGGGCACAGACCTGGATAATATGACAGAACTCTGCAGGCTATCTCTGCAGTAGATTGCAACTCCGCCCCCTTTGGCAGTTCTATCTTGACGGAAAATGTTGTAGTTGGGGATGGAGATTTCAGAATTGTTGGTGGCCTTCCTAAGCCAGGATTCATACAAGGCTAGGACATCCGGGTTGGAGGAGTGTGCTAAAGCAGTGATAGCTACTGTAAATTGGACAGTGCAGTTATATTAACAAGAATTTAAGCTTTCAGCCGATATAAGACATTTCTATGTGCCGACATTTGTTGTTACTCTAAAATCTGCAATCTTGATATAACGTGCTGCATGATTTCCAACTGTCCCGTTGACGGAATGCCGATCCTTATTAATAAACCGATTAGGCACATTTGGGCTGTTTTTTGTTTGTATTTTCTTGTACCAGATCTAATCTGTTATATTCTCCTACGTTCATTTCACATTTCCACAAACTTCAAAGTGTTTCCTTTCAAATGGTATCAAGAATATGCATATCCTTGCTTCAGGTCCTGAGCTAAAAAGGGTCCAATTCAATCCTAAAATGACATACCCAAATCTAACTGCCTGTAGCTCAGGCATTGAAGCAAGGATATGCATATTCTTGATACCATTTGAAAGGAAACAGATTTGAGATTTTTAACCACCCTTTGCCTTGATGACAGCTTTGCAAACTCTTGGCATTCTCTCTACCAGCTTCACCTGGAATGCTTTTCCAACAGTCTTGAAGGAGTTCCCACATATGCTGAGCACTTGTTGGCTGCTTTTCCTTGACTCTGCAGTCCAACTCATCCCAAACCATCTCATTTGGGTTGAGGTCAGGTGATTGTGGTACCAAGTCATCTGATGTAGCACTCCATCACTCTCCTTCTTGGTCAAATAGCCCTTACACCGCCTGGAGGTGTGTTGGGTCATTGTCCTGTTAAAAAACAAATGATATTCCCACTAAGCGCAAACCAGATGGGATGGCATATCACTGCAGAATGCTGTGGTAGCTATGCTGGTTAAGTGTGCCTTGAATTCTAAATAAATCACAGACAGTGTCACCAGCATAGCACCCCCACACCATCACACCTCCTCCTCCATGCTTCACGGTGGGAACCACACATTCGGAGATCATCTGTTCACCTACTCTGCGTCTCACACAGACACGGCGGTTGGAACCAAAAATCTTCTTCTTATTGGTGTCCTTTAGTAGTGGTTTCTTTGCAGCAATTTGACCATAAAGGCCTGATTCACACAGTCTCCTCTGAACAGTTGATGTTGAGATGTGTCTCTTACTTGAACTCTGTGAAGCATATATTTGGGCTGCAATTTTTTAGGCTGTTCCCTTAAGAGTCTCATTAGGTCATTAGTTAACATTGTCACAGGAATGTTCCTGTGATGTACAAGGAATGTTTCCAAGATACCATTCCCTAAAATAGAACTTAGCAAGAACATTCATATGTCCCGTTTCCTGTGAGTTAGGAGAATATTCCGTCAACGTCTCACCAAACATACACAGAACACGGTTGCCCTGTTCTCAGAACATAAGATATTATTGTTCTAGTCACGTTTCATGGGAACGTTGCAAGAACATTTATGTGTCCAAAAAAAATTTCATTACACATCACGTTTCTGTTGCAATCAAGGCCCTGATTGGTGTACCGCTGATCCATGCATAGCTCTCTGTCTGTTGGCAAGGTTTGAAATACTCAAACACACACACACACACAGGGCTTTTAACAAAGTGTTTTCAACTTACATATTTGACAAACTCTAGTTTGTCAATTACATTCTGCATGTTCTTTTATACAGTAATTGTTATTCCACATGTCCTAACCTGGGATTTGAACTCACAACCTCTTGGTTCAAGTCACTCTGATCTTCCTGATACTTCCTGTCCGTGTCAGGAATCAGTTAATCTGACAATTCTCTCATCATTGATTTTATGGACTTATTTCAGCAATTTAAGGGCTTTCTGTCTAGTTGTCTAATGTTGGTGGGGTATGTTAACCTGGTTAAACACCAAGTTAATCATAGGTTACCCAATTTCAAAATAGGCCATTATCAATGTCAATCGCGAATGATAATTCTTTACGTTTCACCAGTGAAACAGCCAAACCGCATCTCCATGACAATCATTTGATTGATATCAATCAGTTTCATGGGAATAGGCATTTATATATTTTTGAATCCCTGTTTTGTGAGTGAATCAGAGCAGATGGTGTCAGACTATTAGCCTTTCTTGCATTTTGTTTCAATCAGAGAATACTTCCTGCCTGAGGGGTGCGCTCTGTTGTGGTTTTGGCGCATGAGATTTCCTTTTTGACTGTTCAGCTTCAGCTAATTATCCTAAAATGTCATTAGAAATGCGGTGGTGTTTTTGGTGGAACAGTGATGTTATAGTTCTATGTTATAGGCCTACCACGCTATGGTGTTATAGTTCTATGTTATAGGCCTACCATGCTATGGTGTTATAGTTCTATGTTATAGGCCTCCCACGCTATGGTGTTATAGTTCTATGTTATAGGTCTACCATGCTATGGTGTTATAGTTCTATGTTATAGGCCTACCACACTATGGTGTTATAGTTCTATGTTATAGGCCTACCATGCTATGGTGTTATAGTTCTATGTTATAGGCCTCCCACGCTATGGTGTTATAGTTCTATGTTATGTAAAATAATAATTCATCATTATGTGATCTTGCAAGACATTGATTCAGCTTTGATCTAACTTTACTTAACCAGCACCATGGTGAGAAGCGATAATCTTCTATTTGTAATAAAAAAATACTTTTAAGCGATTGGAGAGCCCTTCGTGGTGCTGAAAGGACAACGCCAGGATCACGCAATGATGTTAAAGAAGTTGAACCATTCGGCCAGTTCAGGAATAAACAACTATAATTTGCAGTATATCCTAATAGGCTGACCACTACGTGGTATAGCTATTTGTAGGCTATAGCCTAATGTAAATACACATACATATAGCTTAATATCATTGCACTGTGTGCGAAGAGAGCTTTATTGCGAGTAGGCATTTCATTGTATTTGTGTCGCTTACACATTGTATCATAAATCAACTTTGATTTGATTAGCTTTGAACACATGTGTCACGTTCCTGACCTTATTTCCTTTATTTTGTCTTTGTTTAGTTGGTCAGGACGTGAGCTGGGTGGGCATTCTATGTTATGTGTTTCTATGTTGGGTTCTTTTCAATTAGCCTGATATGGTTCTCAATCAGGGGCAGGTGTTTTACGTTTCCTCTGATTGAGAACCATATTAAGGTAGGCTGTTCACACTGTTTGTTTGTGGGTGATTGTTGCTGTGTCTGTGTTTGTTGCACCACACGGTACTGTTTCGTTTCGTTTCGTTTCGTTCTTTCCTGTTCGTGCGTTCATTGTTATATGTTCTCAAGTTCAGGTCTGTTTACGTTATTTTGTTGTTTTGTCATTTATCAAGTGTGCTTCGTGTTCGTCTTTCTTTAAATAAATCATTATGTCTTCATACCTCGCTGCATATTGGTCCGATCCTTGCTCCTCCTCTGACGAGGAGGAGAACGACGGTTACAACATGGCTACAATGTACCCCTACAATGTACCCCTACAATGTACCCCTACAATGTACCCCTACAATGTACCCCTACAATGTACCCTATTACAGAATAAAAGAGAGGGGAACTATCAATTCATAGAATTTATTTGCATAGATTAAACACGCTATCAAATCAATTGACCAACAAGTGAGCATAAATCATTACTACTGCAGGAAAAACAGCCTTTGCTTGTGGTTGTATTAATGCATCTCAATAAACTATAAACTATAACTTAAAGGCATTATTACCTTCCAATTGGCCACCCTGACATACCAAGCTAGAACAGTGTCTCAACCAATAGCCATTGTAGGCTAAATGTCCCAAGCAGGCAGACAGCAACTTGCAGAGAGGGCCAGGCTCCTTGGGCTCTGCGGTGGCCGTTCTGGTTTGGGTGTCCTCGGCAGAATGGTGTCGCCGTAACCAAATGGCCACATGTCGTTCTGGATTCCACTGAGGGGGGGGGGGGGGGGGGGGGGGGGTCCGTGGAGTTTTATGAACATCAAGGCAGACACACACATAGAGTTTTGATTATTTTGTTCAACTTTCTGATTGGCTAAAGTGGTCAAGCCTCCGATGGGTCTCCGCAGTGCACACGTGTAACCTATGGTTCTTCATCATGTAACCTATAGTTCTTCATCATTCTCATCACCACCAGAGAGAAGACAAAGAAAAACCCCATTGTCCTACCTCATTGACCTACCCCATTGACCTACCCCATTGACCTACCCCATTGTCCTACCTCATTGACCTACCCCATTGACCTACCCCATTGACCTACCCCATTGTCCTACCTCATTGACCTACCCCATTGACTTACCCCATTGTCCTACCCCGTTGATCTACCCCGTTGACCTACCCCGTTGACCTACCTCGTTGACCTACCCCATTGACCTACCTCATTGACCTACCCCATTTACCTACCCCATTGTCCTACCTCATTAACCTACCCCATTGACCTACCCCATTGACCTACCCCATTGACTTACCCCATTGTCCTACCCCGTTGATCTACTCCGTTGACCTACCCCGTTGACCTACCTCGTTGACCTACCCCATTGACCTACCTCATTGACCTACCCCATTTACCTACCCCATTTACCTACCCCATTGTCCTACCCCATTGACCTACCCCATTATACTACCCCATTGACCTACCTCATTGATCTACCCCATTGACCTACCCCATTGACCTACCCCATTGTCCTACCTCATTGACCTACCCCATTGTCCTACCTCATTGACCTACCTCATTGACCTACCCCAATGACCTACCCCATTGACCTACCCCATTGACCTACCCCATTGTCCTACCCCATTGACCTATCCCATTGACCTACCCCATTGTCCTACTCCATTGACCTACCCCATTGTCCTACCCCATTGACCTACCCCATTGACCTACCCCATTGACCTACCCCATTGACCTACCCCATTGACCTACCTCATTGTCCTACCCCAATGACCTACCCCATTGACCTACCCCATTGTCCTACCCCATTGTCCTACCCCATTGACCTACCCCATTGACCTACCCCATTGACCTACCCTTAGGTTGCTCTACATATTGATTTGTTTTGTCATTCTGTCGTTTTTCATGGAGTTTTAGTGGTAATTAAATATAATTGATTTAGAATTTATCAGAATATATTTTACAAAAATAGTTTTACCAGCTCAAAATAAGTCAATAGTTTCAACCAGGTCCAAAATGTTTTAAGTGACGGAGCTCCTCTGAGCTCTGGCAGCACTATACCCCTGAAAGTAAGAAAGAAAAATCCCAGTCAACTTTGTACCAGTTCACCACAGAAAACAAGTTTCTCCTTTGGTTACCATGTAAATGTCTTACAATCTTTATTCCTGTAGCTTTGCTTGCCGGTACTCTGTGAACGTGAACATGAGCTGTTAGCCTACTGGTAGCAGCTTTGAGACTTGGTACTATGTCCATTAGTCAAAAAACTAAACTAAATCCATGTTCATTATTCTTTCTTTAAGAAAATAAAACAAGAACTGCAGAAAATACATTTAAAAATGTCTTCACAAAAATGATATCCACAACAGTGGTTAGCCCTAGATCATTATCTAACCATCCTACATCTGCCTATCTTCCCTCCCCCTTCTCTGCCTCTCTCCTCTCTCCCTTCCCCCTTCTCTGCCTCTCTCCTCTCTCCCCTCCTCCTTCTCTACCTCTCTCCCCTCCTCATTCTCTACCTCTCTCCTCTCTCCCCTCCTCCTTCTCTACCTCTCTCCCCTCCTCCTTCTCTACCTCTCTCCTCTCTCCCCTCCTCCTTCTCTACCTCTCTCCTCTCTCCCCTCCTCCTTCTCTACCTCTCTCCTCTCTCCCCTCCTCCTTCTCTACCTCTCTCCTCTCTCCCCTCCTCCTTCTCTACCTCTCTCCCTTCCTCCTTCTCTACCTCTCTCCTCTCTCCCCACCTCCTTCTCTACCTCTCTCCCCTCCTCCTTCTCTGCCTCTCTCCTCTCTCCCCTCCTCCTTCTCTACCTCTCTCCACTCCCCCTTCTCTGCCTCTCCCCACCTCCTTCTCTGCCTCTCTCCCCTCCCCCTTCTCTGCCTCTCCCCACCTCCTTCTCTGCCTCTCCCCACCTCCTTCTCTGCCTCTCTCCCCTCCCACTTCTCTGCCTCTCTCCCTACCTCCTTCTCTGCCTCTCTCCCCTCCTCCCTTCTTCTGCCTCTCTCCATACCTCCTTCTCTGTCTCTCTCCCCTCCTCCCTTCTTCTGCCTCTCTCCCTACCTCCTTCTCTGCCTCTCTCCCCTCCTCCCTTCTTCTGCCTCTCTCCCTACCTCCTTCTCTGCCTCTCTCCCCTCCTCCCTTCTTCTGCCTCTCTCCCTACCTCCTTCTCTGCCTCTCTCCCCACCCCCTTCTCTGCTTCTCCCTCTACTCATTCTGTCTCTTCTGTCCATCTCCTATCCCTCTTTACTCACAACACAATCTCCTCCTTCCCCTCCTCCTCCTCTTCTTCATTTCCCTCCTCTCTCTTCCTTCTTATCCACACAACTCGTCTTTAGCACCCTCTTCTCCCTCCTCTCCTCCTTCTCTTTCTCCTCTCCTCCTTCTCTCCTCCTTCTCTTCCTCCTCTCCTCCTTCTCTCCCTCCTCTCCCTCCTCTCATCCTTATCTTCCTCCTCTCCTCCTTCTCTCCCTCCTCTCCCTCCTCTCATCCTTCTCTCCCTCCTCTCCCTCCTCTCATCCTTCTCCCTCTCCTCCCTCCTCTCATCCTTCTCCCTCTCCTCCCTCCTCTCATCCTTCTCTCCCTCCTCTCATCCTTCTCTCCCTCCTCTCCCTCCTCTCATCCTTCTCTCCCCCCTCTACTCCTTCTCTCCCTCCTCTCCCTCCTCTACTCCTTCTCTCCCTCCTCTACTCTCATCCTTCTCTCCCTCCTCATCTCCCTCCTCTCCCTCCTCTCATCCTTCTCTCCCTCCTCTCATCCTTCTCTCCCTCCTTCTCTCCCTCCTCTCATCCTTCTCTCCCTCCTCTCATCCTGCTCTCCTCTCCTCCTTATCTCCCTCCTCTCTTCCTTCTCTCCCTCCTCTCCTCCTTCTCTCCCTCCTCTCATCCTTCTCTCCCTCCTCTCATCCTTCTCTCCCTCCTCTCATCCTTCTCTCCCTCCTCTCATCCTTCTCTCCCTCTTCTCATCCTTCTCTTCCTCTTCTCATCCTTCTCTCCCTCTCCCTCCTCTACTTCTCCTCTCCCTCCTCTCATCCTTCTCTCCCTCCTCTCCCTCCTCTCATCCTTCTCTCCCTCCTCTCATCCTTCTCTCCCTCCTCTCATCCTTCTCTCCGTCCAGCCTGGCTAGGATGTGAAGAATGTTCTGATTGAAGTCATCTGGCTGGTCAGCAAATACATAGTGACCTCCTCCCCTTATCACCTGGAGAGAGAGAGAAATATTTATTTTCCCTTTTGTACTTTAAATAATTTGCACATAGTTACAACACTGTACATACCGTAGCCATAATTTGACATTTGAAATGTCTCTATTCCTTTGAAACTTTTGTCAGTGTAATGTTTACTGTTCATTTGTAATTGTTTATTTCACTTTTGTTTATTATCTATTTCACTTGCTTTGGCAATATAAACATATGTTTCCCATGTCAATAAAACCCTTTGAATTGAATTGAAAGAGCAATAATCAACCATCAAAGCAGAACAAACTGCATACTATTAAGAGATCGCTATAGATGGAAGGAAAGTAGTGTGGAAACCTAACAGAAAACAATTAGCTTACAACAAATTCAATCCCTTAACAGTATATTTGACCTCTCAGCTTCCCTATAAAATCGAAACATTTCAACAAGACAACCGTAGAAAATGAACAACAATGACAAATGGTTTGATGAATCAATTCAATTCAATTCAAAAACACAAAAACCTAAGAAAGAAATGGAGGAACCTGTCCAACCAAAAACACAGAGAGACCCAGAAAACTTGAGCCTTCACTGTTGTGAATCACTAAAACAATACAGAAATACACTACGGAAAAAGAAGGAACAGCACGTCAGAAATCAGCTCAATGTAATTAATGAATCCATAGAATCCAACCACTTCTGGGAAAATTGGAAAACACTAAACAAACAACAACACGAAGAGTTATCTATCCAAAACAGAGATGTGTGGATAAACCACTTCTCCAATCTTTTTGGCACTATAACAAAGAACAAACAGCAAAAACATATACATGATCAAATACAAATCT
>NC_052338.1:32077031-32094531 GCF_016432855.1 Salvelinus namaycush
CTCTTAGCCAAGCCATATGGTACCGTCATGTTCTTAAACGCTGCTTCACCACTATGGAGCGAGAACGGGTGTTAGAGTGTGTGTGTGTGTGTGTGTGTGTGTGTGTGTGTGTGTGTGTGTGTGTGTGTGTGTGTGTGTGTGTGTGTGTGTGTGTGTGTGTGTGTGTGTGTGTGTGTGTGTGTGTGTGTGTGTGTGCGTGCGTGCCTACCTGGGTGTCTGTGCATTGAGATGGTAGATGTAGTCTGATACAGTGTTGTCATCAAACACTGAAGAGTACTTCTGTTTAAAATCTGACCTGATGGTCTGGACCAGCATAGGACCTGAGAGAGTAAGAGAGGGAGGGAGGAGGAATGGAGAGAGGGGGGAGGAGGAATGGAGAGCGGAATGGAGAGAGGGAGGGAGGAGGAATGGAGAGAGGGGGGAGGAGGAATGGAGAGCGGAATGGAGAGAGGGAGGGAGGAGTAATGGAGAGAGGGGGGAGGAGGAATGGAGAGCGGAATGGAGAGAGGGGGGAGGAGGAATGGAGAGAGGGATAGAGGAGGAATGGAGAGAGGAATGGAGAGAGGGGGGGAGGAGGAATGGAGAGAGGGATGGAGGAGGAATGGAGAGAGGAATGGAGAGAGGGGGGAGGAGGAATGGCGAGAGGAATGGAGAGAGGAATGGAGAGCGGGATGGAGGAGGAATGGAGAGAGGGATGGAGGAGGAATGGAGAGCGGGATGGAGGAGGAATGGAGAGAGGGGGGAGGAGGAATGGAGAGCGGAATGGAGAGAGGGATGGAGGAGGAATGGAGAGAGGGATGGAGGAGGAATGGAGAGAGGGATGGAGGAGGAATGGAGAGAGGGAGGGAGGAGGAATGGAGAGAGGGATGGAGAGAGGAATGGAGAGAGGGGGAGGAGGAATGGAGAGAGGGATGGAGGAGGAATGGAGAGAGGAATGGAGAGAGGGATGAAGAGAGGAATGGAGAGAGGGATGGAGAGAGGAATGGAGAGAGGGGGGAGGAGGAATGGAGAGAGGGATGGAGGAGGAATGGAGAGAGGAATGGAGAGAGGGATGGAGAGAGGAATGGAGAGAGGGATGGAGAGAGGGATGGAGGAGGAATGGAGAGAGGGAGGGAGGAGGAATGGAGAGAGGGATGGAGGAGGAATGGAGAGAGGAATGGAGAGAGGAATGGAGAGAGTGAGGAGGAATGGAGAGAGGGAGGAGGAATGGAGAGAGGGAGGGAGGAGGAATGGAGAGAGGGAGGGAGGAGGAATGGAGAGAGGAATGGAGAGAGGGATGGAGAGAGGAATGGAGAGAGGGGGGAGGAGGAATGGAGAGAGGGATGGAGGAGGAATTGAGAGAGGAATGGAGAGAGGGATGGAGAGAGGAATGGAGAGAGGGATGGAGAGAGGAATGGAGAGAGGGATGGAGGAGGAATGGAGAGAGGGAGGGAGGAGGAATGGAGAGAGGGATGGAGAGAGGAATGGAGAGAGGGGGGAGGAGGAATGGAGAGAGGGATGGAGGAGGAATGGATAGAGGAATGGAGAGAGGAATGGAGAGAGGGGGGAGGAGGAATGGAGAGAGAGAGGGAGGAGGAATGGAGAGAGGGAGGGAGGAGGAATGGAGAGAGGGAGGGAGGAGGAATGGAGAGAGGAATGGAGAGAGGGATGGAGAGAGGAATGGAGAGAGGGATGGAGGAGGAATGGAGAGAGAGAGGTAGGAGGAATGGAGAGAAAGAGGGAGGAGGAATGGAGAGAGGGGAGGGAGGAGGAATGGAGAGTGGAAGGGGGAATGGAGGGGGGGGGGGGTGGAGAGAGGGGGAGGGAGAGAGGGAATAGTCCACGAATTAACACCTTTCATGTTGTGACATCTTGCAAGTCTTTCAACTTGCAAGATGTGTTCTTCAAAGTAGCCACACTTTGCCTTGATGACAGCTTTGCACACTCTTGGTATTCTCTCAACCAGCTTCATGGGGTAGTCACCTGGAATGCATTTCAATTAACAGGTGTGCCTTGTTAAAAGTTAATTTGTGGACTTTCTTTCCTTCTTAATGCGTTTGAGCCCATCAGTTGTGTTGTTAAAAGTTAAGGGTGGTATACAGAAGATAAACGACAGTCCATCATTACTTTAAGACATGAAGGTCAGTCAATCCGGAAAATTTCAAGAACTTTGAATGTTTCTTCAAGTGCAGTCGCAAAAACCATCAAGCACTATGATGAAACTGTCTGTCATGATGACCGCCACAGGAAAGGAAGACCCAGAGTTACCTCTGCTGCAGAGGATAAGTTAATTAGAGTTAACTGCACTTCAGATTGCAGCCCAAATAAATGCTTCACAGAGTTCAAGTAACAGACACATCTCAACATCAACTGTTTAGAGGAGACAGCGTGAATCAGTCGTTCATGGTCGATTACTGCTAAGAAACCACTACTAAAGGACACCAATAATAATAAGAGACTTGATGGGCCAAGAAACACGAGCAACGAACATTAGACCGGTGGAAATCTGTCCTTTGGTCTGATGAGTCCAAATTTTTTATTTTTGGTTCCACTCACCGTGTGTTTCTGAGACACAGAGTAGGTGAACGGATGATCTCCGCATGTGTGGTTCTCACCGTGAAGCATGGAGGAGGAGGTGTGATGGTGTGGGGGTGCTTTGCTGGTGACACTGTCAGTGATTTATTTAGAATTCAAGGCACACTTAACCAGCATGGCTACCACAGCATTCTGCAGTGATACGCCATCCCATCTGGTTTGCGCTCAGTGGGACTATCATTTGTTTTTCAACAGGACAATGACCCAACACACCTTCAGGCTGTGTAAGGGCTATTTGACCAAGAAGGAGAGTGATGGAGTGCTGCGTCAGATGGCCTGGCCTCCACAATCACTCGACCTCAACCCAAATGAAATGGTTTGGGATGAGTTGGACTGCAGAGTGAAGGAAAAGCAGCCAACAAGTGCTCAGCATACGTGGGAACTCCTTCAAGACTGTTGGAAATGCATTCCAGGTGAAGATGGTTGAGAGAATGCCAAGTGTTCAAAGAAGTCATCAAGGCAAAGGGTGGCTTTGAAGAATCTAAAATATACAATAGATTTAGATTTGTTTAACACTTTTTTGGTTACTACATGAGTCTATATGTACTATTTCATAGTTTTGATGTCTTCAGCATTATTCTACATGGTAGAAAATAGTAAAAATAAAGAAAAACCCTTGAATGAGTGGGTGTGTCCAACTTTTGACTGGTGCTGTGTATCATACCCAGTGGTCCAGCCAGTTTAAGTATATATATCGTACCCGGTGGTCCAGCCAGTCTTAGTATGTACAGTGCTTTTGGAAAGTATTCCGACCCTTTGACGTTTTTCACATTTTGTTACGTTACAGCCTTATTCTAAAATGTATTAAATGTTTTTTTCCATCATCAATCTACACACAATACCCCATAATGACATAGCAAAACACCTGTATTTGGGGAGTTTCTCCCATTCTTCTCTGCAGAACCTCTCAAGCTCTGTCAGGTTGGATGGGGAGCGTTGCTGCACAACTATTTTCAGGTCTCTCCAGAGATGTTCGATCAGGTTCAAGTCTGGGCTCTGGCTGGGCCACTCAAGGACATTCAGAGACTTGTCCCGATGCCACTCCTGTGTTGTCTTGGCTGTGTGCTTAGGGTCGTTGTCCTGTTGGAAGGTGAACCTTCGCCCCAGTCAGGTCCTGAGTGCTCTGGAGCAGGTTTTCATCAAGGATCTCTCTGTTCTTTGTTCCGTTCATCTTTCCCTAGATTCTGACTAGTCTTCCAGTCCCTGACGCTGAAAAACATCCCCACAGCATGATGCTGTCACTTTTTCCTCATGGTCTGAGAGTCCTTTAGGTTCCTTTTGGCAAACTCCAAGTGGGCTGTCATGTGCTTTTTACTGAGGAGTGGCTTCCGTCTGGCCATTCTACCATAAAGGCCTGATTGGTGGAGTGCTGCAGAGATGGTTGTCCTACTGGAAGGTTCTCCCATCTCCACAGAGAAACCCTGGAGCTCTGTCAGAGTGACCATCGGGTTCTTGTTCACCTCCCTGACCAAGGCCCTTCTCCCCCGATTGCAGTTTGGCCAGGCGGCCAGCTCTAGGAAGAGTCTTGGTGGTTCCAAACTTCTTCCATTTAAGAATGATGGAGGCCACTGTGTTCTTGGGGACCTTCAATGCTGCAGACATTTTTTGGTACCCTTCCCCAGATCTGTGCCTCGACACAATCCTGTCTCGGAGCTCTACAGACAATTCCTTCGACCTCGTGGCTTGGTTTTTGCTCTGACATGCACTGTCAACTCTGGGACCTTATATAGACAGGTGTGTGCCTTTCCAAATCATGTCCAATCAGTTGAATTTACCACAGGTAAATCTAAGGATGAACAATGGAAACAGGATTCACCTGAGCTCAATTTCGAGTCTCATAGCAAAGAGTCTGAATACTTATGTAAATAAGGTATTTCTGTTTTTTATTTTTCATGCATTTGCAAAAATATAAAAAAAACTGTTTTTGCTTTGTCATTATGGGGTATTGTGCTTAGATTGCTGAGGATTAAAAATATATATATTTTAGAATAAGACTGTAACGTAACAAAATGTGGAAAAAGTCAAGGGGTCTGAATACTTTCCGAAGGACCATCTTACCCAGTGGTCCAGCCAGTCTTAGTGTTTATATCTTACCCAGTGGTCCAGCCAGTCTTAGTGTTTATATCTTACCCAGTGGTCCAGTCAGTCTTAGTGTTTATATCTTACCCAGTGGTCCAGTCAGTCTTAGTGGTCCAGCCAGTCTTAGTGTTTATATCTTACCCAGTGGTCCAGTCAGTCTTAGTGGTCCAGTCAGTCTTAGTGTTTATATCTTACCCAGTGGTCCAATCAGTCTTAGTGTTTATATCTTACCCAGTGGTCCAGTCAGTCTTAGTGTTTATATCTTACCCAGTGGTCCAGCCAGTCTTAGTGTTTATATCTTACCCAGTGGTCCAGTCTTAGTGTTTATATCTTACCCAGTGGTCCAGCCAGTCTTAGTGTTTATATCTTACCCAGTGGTCCAGTCAGTCTTAGTGTGTATATCTTACCCAGTGGTCCAGTCAGTCTTAGTGGTCCAGCCAGTCTTAGTGTTTATATCTTACCCAGTGGTCCAATCAGTCTTAGTGTTTATATCTTACCCAGTGGTCCAGCCAGTCTTAGTGTTTATATCTTACCCAGTGGTCCAGCCAGTCTTAGTGTTTATATCTTACCCAGTGGTCCAGTCAGTCTTAGTGTGTATATCTTACCCAGTGGTCCAGCCAGTCTTAGTGTTTATATCTTACCCAGTGGTCCAGTCAGTCTTAGTGGTCCAGCCAGTCTTAGTGTTTATATCTTACCCAGTGGTCCAATCAGTCTTAGTGTTTATATCTTACCCAGTGGTCCAGTCAGTCTTAGTGTTTATATCTTACCCAGTGGTCCAGTCAGTCTTAGTGTTTATATCTTACCCAGTGGTCCAGCCAGTCTTAGTGTTTATATCTTACCCAGTGGTCCAATCAGTCTTAGTGTTTATATCTTACCCAGTGGTCCAGCCAGTCTTAGTGTTTATATCTTACCCAGTGGTCCAGCCAGTCTTAGTGTAGCCAGGAGGTTGAAGGGACTCATGATGACCCCCATGGCTCTGATCCACACGGGGATAGACTTCTCCTGATCCATGCTCTCTGGGCGGGCCGGGAACCCCCATGGCTCCACCAGGATCAGGTGTTTTACCCTGTAAACACACATAGTGTGAACACACACACTGAGTGTACAAAACATTAAGAACACCTTCCTAATATAGAGTAGCACCTCCCCCTTTGACCTCAGAACAGTCTCAACTCGTCCGGGCATGGACTCTACAAGGTGTCAAAAGCGTTCCACAGGGACGTTGACCCATGTTGACTGAAATGCTTCCCACAGTTGTGTCAAATTGGCTGGATGTCCTTTGGGTGGTGGACCATTCTTGATACACACAGAGTGTGAAAAACCCAGCAGTGTTGAGTTCTAGACACAAACCGGTGCGCCTGTCACCTACTACCAGACCCCGTTCAAAGGCACCTACTACCAGACCCCGTTCAAAGGCACCTACTACCAGACCCCGTTCAAAGGCACCTACTACCAGACCCCGTTCAAAGGCACCTACTACCAGACCCCTTTCAAAGGCATTTAAATATTTTGTCTTGCCCATTCACCCTCTGAATGGCAGACATAAACAATCCATCTCAAATTGTCTCAAGGCTTAACAATCCTTCTTAACCTGTCTCCTCCCCTTCATCTACACTAATTGAAGTGGATTTAACAAGTGATATCAATGAGGGATCATAGTTTTCACCTGGATTCACCTGGTCTGTCTTTGTCAGCTAAACTCAACTGGTCCAGACCCAGAGAAGGGTCAATCCGGACCGGAAAACATTGCATTTTGTTATATTTTTAGACAGCTTTTTTTTTTTTTATCACCTGGGCACCGCGGTGATTTTTCCCAAACCATGTTGACTTCATCCAGAAGCTGATGGATAACTTCACGGCTCGCTTTGATGACATCACTGTTGGAAGAGAACTGCTGCTGCTCATCCAGAACTCCTTCTTGGTCAAAAGAATGTGAAAAGTTGTCAGAAGAAGCAACACAGATCTTCAGATGGGTAGATGTTGCATCACTGCAGCTGGAGTTGATTGAGCTGAACGTGTCTTTGAAGGAGCAGGCTGGTGACTGTGACCCTGTCACTTCCTGGGGAAAAATGTTGCCTGCAGCTGAAGTCCTCATTCTCAAGAAACCTGCTCTTGTTTGACTCCACATACAGCTGTGAATCAGCCTTCTCCACAATTAACTTTCTTAAAAACAAAAGCCGCACCAACCACAACAATGAACACCTGCACCATTGTCTCAGGGTTGCTCTCACACCATTTGTGCCAAAGTTCAAAGCACTGGGAGGAGACAGAACAATGTAATTTCTCATTGATGCAAGGGCAAGGCCCACAGTGACTTCTACATGAATACTGCATGGCCCACAGTGACTTCTACATGAATACTGCATGGCCCAGAGTGACTTCTACATGAATACTGCATGGCCCAGAGTGACTTCTACATGAATACTGCATGGCCCAGAGTGACTTCTACATGAATACTGCATGGCCCAGAGTGACTTCTACATGAATACTGCATGGCCCACGGTGACTTCTACATGAATACTGCATGGCCCACAGTGACTTCTACATGAATACTGCATGGCCCAGAGTGACTTCTACATGAATACTGCATGGCCCAGAGTGACTTCTACATGAATACTGCATGGCCCACGGTGACTTCTACATGAATACTGCATGGCCCACAGTGACTTCTACATGAAAACTGCATGGCCCAGAGTGACTTCTACATGAATACTGCATGACCCACAGTGACGTCTACATGAATACTGCATGGCCCAGAGTGACTTCTACATGAATACTGCATGGCCCACAGTGACTTCTACATGAATACTGCATGGCCCACAGTGACTTCTACATGAATACTGCATGGCCCACAGTGACTTCTACATGAATACTGCATGGCCCACAGTGACTTCTACATGAATACTGCATGGCCCACAGTGACTTCTACATGAATACTGCATGGCCCACAGTGACTTCTACATGAATACTGCATGGCCCAGAGTGACTTCTACATGAATACTGCATGGCCCAGAGTGACTTCTACATGAATACTGCATGGCCCACAGTGACTTCTACATGAATACTGCATGGCCCACAGTGACTTCTACATGAATACTGCATGGCCCACAGTGACTTCTACATGAATACTGCATGGCCCACAGTGACTTCTACATGAATACTGCATGGCCCACAGTGACTTCTACATGAATACTGCATGGCCCACAGTGACTTCTACATGAATACTGCATGGCCCAGAGTGACGTTCTGATTATCATTTTTCTTCAACTCTCCTTTGTTCTCCAGAAAACATGCACTTTATTTTATTTAAATAAATACAAATTATTCAAAGCCCATGTTATTTTACCTTTATTTAACTAGGCAAGTCAGTTAAGAACAAATTCTTATTTTCAATGATGACCTAGGAACAGTGGGCCTTGCCCTTGCATCAATGAGAAATTACATTGTTCTGTCTCCTCCCAGTGCTTTGAACTTTGGCACAAATGGTGTGAGAGCAACTCTGAGACAATGGTGCAGGTGTTCATTGTTGAGCCTGGCGCGGTTTCTGTTTTTACTGCCTTGTTCAGGGGCAGAACGACAGATTTTTACCTTGTCAGCTCGGGGATTCGATCTTGCAACCTTTTCGGTTACTAGTCCAACGCTCTAACCACTAGGCTACCTGCTGTCCCTACACTCTAACCACTAGTCTACCTTCCGCCATGTACAGTGGTTCACAGTGCACTTTTTGCATAGACAATGATGCAACCACTTTTGTTCTTCAGCAATGTTGATACAATTTTGCACATGTTTACATTCGAAAGAAGTTGTAATTCATTTAAATTCTTAGTCTAATTTATTGTATTTCATGTAAATGTCATATAACAAGGTGTTTCCTATGTCGTAGACGACTATGCTTGTTACTACGCTGTACCACAGCGCCGATAAAGGACGGTATCCATCCGGACCTTTGTCACCTGGGAGATTTGTGTCACTGGACCTTCTCCAATAGTAGTTGAGTATCCCTGGTCTATGTCATGAAAAAAAGCAGGTGTTCCTAATGTTTTGTACACTCAGTGTCCGTTTGAACACACAGTATGAACACAAACACAAACACACGAACCCCCCCCCCCCTTCCTCTCGTCCCTCTCGTCCCGCTGACCTGTGTGGGTGTGTAAGTGTGTAAGCAGCAGCCAGGTATCCTCCCAGGTTGTGTCCCAGCAGGATCATCTCCTCCAGGCCCACCCTGTCCCTCCACTCCTCCAGGGCCCCTAGGAACTGCTCCTCTGCCCCCTGGGGGTCCACGCTGAACAGAGGCCTGCTGCTTCGACCGAACCCCAGCAGATCCAGGGCATACACGGCTCCACTGCCACACAAAGAGTCCAGGTTCTGAGCCCACAGACCCACACCGCCCCCAAACCCATGGAGCAGCACCAGCGGAGGACGGGGACGGCGCTGGAGAGATGGCTGGGGAGAAGAGGGATGAGGCTGGGGCTGAGACTGGGGCTGGGGGGGTAGCGAGGGATGTGCTTTGGCGTTGAAGGCTATGGTCCAGACATAGTTGCCATTGGATATCGGGACATCTTGCCTGGAGAATGGGGTCTTCACAGCTGAGAGGAGAGAAATGGATGGAGGGACGGAGGAGAAAGATGAAAGGGAACAGCAAAATGAGAGAGGAGATAAGATGTGCAAGTATGATGGGTAGGAGAGAGGATGTAGGCATACACACACACACACACACACACACACACACACACACACACACACACATACACACACACACTCTTACCCTTGAGCATTTTGTCCTCTGCATCCTTTAGCTGAGAGAGGGAGGTGGGGCACCAAGATGGAAGCCAACTGGAGATACACCTGTACCTGCACACACACACAACATTGCGTAAACGGTCCTGCTGATGTTTTCGAAGAAAACCCAGTGACTCAGTAAACTTTGACATCCTGCGATCACCAAGTCAGACTTCTAAAACAACAACAGCTTTATAGAAAACTTCTACAATAATGTCCAGTTATCTACAGTTGTCTAGCTATGTTTAATATAACAAACGTTTACAATAATGTCCCCTTCTCTACAGTAGTCTAGCTATGTTTAATATAACAAACTTCTACAATAATGTCCAGTTATCTACAGTAGTCTAGCTATGTTCAATATAACAAACGTTTACAATAATGTCCAGTTATCTACAGTAGTCTAGCTATGTTTAATATAACAAACTTCTACAATAATGTCCCCTTATCTACATTAGTCTAGCTATGTTTAATATAACAAACGTTTACAATAATGTCCCCTTATCTACATTAGTCTAGCTATGTTTAATATAACAAACGTTTACAATAATGTCCCCTTATCTACATTAGTCTAGCTTTGTTTAATATAAAACAACATGACAACCAATGTGCAACAAGGTCTCCCTCTGGCTGAATAGTAAGACAGGGTAGTCTACTATCGATTGGGTCATCATTTCAGTGTAACAAGGAACAAAACCCTTTATAGAATCAATGATAAGACTCTATTTAGCTACAGGTTTGAAAAACATTCTGAATGTGACAAAGTTATGTGGCTGGCTACAATGACTGGTGGTTGTGTGTTTGTGTCTTGGTAGTGACTGTCACGGCTGTTGAATGAATTAGACCAAGGTGCAGCGTGGTCAGCGTACATATTACTTTATTATTATGACGCCGACAAAAACAATAAACAATCCAAAACAAACCGTGAAGCTAAAGGCTAAGTGCCACAAACAAAGTCAACTTCCCACAAGGACAGGTGGGAAAAAGGGCTACCTAAGTATGGTTCTCAATCAGAGACAACGATAGACTGCTGTCCCTGATTGAGAACCCTACCTGGCCAAAACATAGAAATACAAATAATAGAACATAGAATACCCACCCCAAATCACACCCTGACCAAACCAAATAGAGACATAAAAAGGATCTCTAAGGTCAGGGCGTGACAGTACCCCCCCCCCCAAAGGTGCGGACTCCGGCCGCAAAACCTGAACCTATAGGGGAGGGTCTGGGTGGGCATCTATCCGCGGTGGCGGCTCAGGTGCGGGACGCAGACCCCGCTCCACCACTGGCTCACCCCACTTTGGTGGCACCTCTGGTGCGGGGACCCTCGTAGCCGACCCTGGACTGGGGACCCTCGTAGCGGGCCCCGGACTGGGCACCCTCGTTGCGGGCCCCGGACTGGGCACCCTCGTTGCGAGCCCCGGACTGGGCACCCTCGTTGCGGGCCCCGGACTGGGCACCCTCGTTGCGGGCTCCGGACTGGAGAACGTCGCTGGAGGCTCCGGACTGGAGGACGTCGCTGGAGGCTCCGGACTGGAGGACGTCGCTGGAGGCTGCGGACTGGAGACCTTCCATGGATCGTCAGTGGAGGCTTCTTGCCATGGATCATCACTAGAGGCTTCGTGCCATGGATCATCACTGGAGGCTTCTTGCCATGGATCATCACTGGAGGCTTCTTGCCATAGATCATCATTGGAGGCTTCGTGCCATGGATCATCACTGGAGTCTTCTTGCCATGGATCATCACTGGAGGCTTCGTGCCATGGATCATCACTGGAGGCTTTGTGCCATGGATCATCACTGGAGACTTCGTGCCATGGATCATCACTGGAGGCTTTGTGCCATGGATCATCACTGGAGACTTCGTGCCATGGATCATCACTGGAGGCTTCGTGCCATGGATAATCACTGGAGGGAGGAGACGTATGGGCAGTCTGGTACGTGGAGCTGCCACAGGACTCACCAGGCTGGAGAGACATACATGAGGACCTGTCCTTGGCAGAGGCACCGGATACACTGGGCCGTGGAGGCACCTTGGAGGTCTCGAGCTTGGAGCCTGCACAACCCGTTCTGGCTGGGTGGTTATCTTCACCCTGCAAATGCGGGGCGCTGGCACAGGACGCACTGGGCTGTGCAGACGTACCGGAGACACAGTGCGCAGAGCCGGCGCAGGATATACTGGGCCGAGGAGGCGCACTGGAGATCTGGAGAGCAGGGCTGGCACAACCCGTCCTGGCTGGATGCTCACCCTAGCCCGGCCGATGCGGGGAGCTGGAATGTAGCGCACCGGGCTAAGAACGCGTACTGGAGACACGGGCTTCCTTGCTAGCCGTGTTCCCTCGTAACGCTGCCGCTCTGCTTTCGCTGCCTCCAGTTCCTCCCGTGGACGGCGATACTCCCCAGCCTGCCTCCAGGGTCCCTTACCATCCAGTATCTCCTCCCATGTCCATTTCTCCAGATAGCGCTGCTCCCCCTTACCACGCTGCTTGGTCCCTTGGTGGTGGGAGGTTCTGTCACGGCCGTTGAATGAAGTAGACCAAGGTGCAGCGTGGTGAGCGTACATATTACTTTATTATTATGACGCCGACAAAAACAATAAACAATCCAAAACAAACCGTGACGCTTAAGGCTAAGTGCCACAAACAAAGTCAACTTCCCACAAAGACAGGTGGGAAAAAGGGATACCTAAGTATGGTTCTCAATCAGAGACAACGATAGACAGCTGTCCCTGATTGAGAACCCTACCCGGCCAAAACATAGAAATACAAATAGTAGAACATAGAATACCCACCCCAAAGCAAACCCTGACCAAACCAAATAGATTCATAAAAAGGATCTCTAAGGTCAGGGCGTGACAGTGACAGACATATCCACGGGTTTAATAATCTTATCTCCACTGAGCTATGTCATTCTGTAATAAATACTGTACATTCAAAGGTCCAAGTGACGTAGCGGCACCAAGTTCACAGGAAGGAATATATCCATTTGTCAAGGTAGATCATTTTATACAAATAAAATTACATGCATAGCTTTGTCACAAAATCAAACATATTTTAGTGAACAAAAAAATTTGATCGTAGAGGTGCTGTGTGTTTGCATTCTAGTCGGGCCTACTAAATCAAGTAATTGGGCTTTTTAAAAGAATGTTTACATCAGCATGTTTACATCAGAGTCATTAACATTGAGGCATATTGCTCAACGAGGACTATCATTCCTTAAACATTCTGTAAGTTGTGGAACTCTTTAGAACAGCTCACTATAATAACTGTCAGAGTCGTTTGTATAGGTGGCAGGGAAGTCAGGCGCAGGAGAGTCAAACGTAGTGTAAAATGGAGTCTTTTAATGAAAGTCCAAATACATGCTCCATAACACTAAATAAGAAACGAACAAAACAAATATGGGTACGAAGACCCGTCGCGCACCTATACACATAAAAACAATACTAACAAGAAACAATCTCTGACAAAGACATGAGGGGAAACAGAGGGTTAAATACACAAGAGGATAATGGATGGGATTGAAAACAGGTGTGTGGGAAGACAAGACAAAACCAATGGAAAATGAAAAATGGATCGATGATGGCTAGAAGACCGGTGACGTCGACCGCTGAACACCGCCCGAACAAGGAGAGGCAACGACTTCGGCAGAAGTCGTGACAGTACCCCCCCCCCTGACGCGCGGCTCCAGCAGCGCGTCGACACCGGCCTCGGGGACGACCCGGAGGGCGAGGTGCAGGGCGATCCGGATGGAGGCGGTGGAATTCTTTTAACATGGAAGGATCTAAAACGTCCTCCACCGGAACCCAGCATCTCTCCTCCGGCCCGTACCCCTCCCAGTCCACGAGGTACTGAAGGCCCCTCGCCCGACGTCTCGAATCCAAAATGGATCGAATAGAGTACGCCTGGACCCCCTCGATGTCAAGAGGAGGTGGAGGAACTTCACGCACTTCAGCCTCCTGGAGCGGGCCAGCCACCACCGGCCTGAGGAGAGACACATGGAACGAGGGGTTAATACGGTAATTAGTGGGCAGTTGTAACCTATAACATACCTCGTTCACTCTCCTCAGGACTTTAAACGGCCCCACAAACCGCGGACCCAGCTTCCGGCAGAGCAGGCGGAGGGGCAGGTTTCGGGTCGAGAGCCAGACCCTGTCCCCTGGTGCGAACACCGGGGCCTCACTGCGGCGACGGTCTGCGCCAATTTTCTGGCGCCTTATGGCGCGCTGAAGGTGGACGTGGGCTGCCTCCCAGGTTTCCTCAGCGCGCCGAAACCAATTGTCCACCGCAGGAGCCTCGGTCTGGCTCTGATGCCAAGGAGCCAGAACCGGCTGATACCCTAATACACATTGAAAAAGAGTGAGGTTAGTGGAGGAGTGACGTAGCCAGTTCTGGGCCATCTCTACCCAGGGCACGAACTTCGCCCACTCCCCCGGCCGGTCCTGGCAATAGGACCGCAAAAACCTGCCCACATCCTGGTTAACTCTCTCCACCTGCCCATTACTCTCGGGGTGAAAACCTGAGGTAAGACTAACCGAGATCCCCAGACGTTCCATGAACGCCTTCCAGACCCTTGATGTGAACTGGGGACCCCGATCAGACACTATATCCTCAGGCACCCCATAGTGCCGGAAAACGTGTGTAAACAGGGCCTCTGCAGTTTGTAAGGCCGTAGGGATACCGGGCAAAGGGAGGAGACGACAGGACTTCGAAAACCGATCCACAACGACCAGGATCGTGGTGTAACCCTGTGAAGGTGGAAGATCAGTCAAAAAATCCACCGACAGGTGCGACCACGGCTGTTGAGGAACGGGTAAAGGTTGAAGCTTACCTCTGGGCAGGTGTCTAGGAGCCTTGCACTGGGCGCACACCGAGCAGGAGGAAACATAAATCCTCACGTCCTTGGCTAAAGTGGGCCACCAGTACCTCCCATCAAGACAGCGCATCGTCCGACCTATCCCTGGATGACCAGAGGAGGGTGACGTGTGAGCCCAATAGATCAATCGGTCGCGGACAGCAGACGGAACGTACAGACGACCAGCTGGACACTCAGGAGGAGAGGGCTCTGCACGTGACGCCCGCTCAATGTCCGCGTCCAGCTCCCACATTACTGGCGCCACCAAACACGAAGCTGGGAGTATGGGAGTGGGATCCATGGACCGCTCCTCTGTGTCATACAGCCGAGACAATGCGTCTGCCTTGACGTTCTGGGAGCCCGGTCTGTAAGTAAGGGTAAACACAAAACGAGTGAAAAACATGGCCCACCTTGCCTGGCGAGGATTCATTCTCTTCGCCTGCCGGATGTACTCCAGATTGCGGTGGTCAGTCCAGATGAGAAAAGGGTGTTTAGCCCCCTCAAGCCAATGCCTCCACGCCTTCAAGGTCTGTACGACAGCTAACAGCTCCCGGTCCCCCACATCATAGTTTCGCTCCGCCGAGCTGAGCTTCTTCGAAAAGAAAGCACAGGGGCGAAGCTTCAGTGGCACACCCGAACGCTGAGAGAGCACTGCTCCTATCCCAGCTTCGGATGCGTCCACCTCCACTATGAATGGCAAAGAGGGATCCGGATGAGCCAACACAGGCACCGAGATAAACAGAGTCTTCAGGTGTCCAAAAGCCCTGTTCGCCTCAGCCGACCACTGCAAGCGCACCGGGCCCCCCTTTAGCAGTGAGGTAATGGGAGCAGCCACCTGACCAAAACCCCGGATAAACCTCCGGTAGTAATTGGCAAACCCTAAAAAACGCTGCACCTCCTTTACCGTGGTTGGAGTCGGCCAATTACGAACGGCAGTAATGCGGTCGCTCTCCATCTCCACTCCTGAAGTGGAAATCCGATGCCCTAGGAAGGAGATGGATTGTTGGAAGAACAAGCATCTCAGCCTTGACATATAGATCATGCTCCAACAGGCGACCAAGCACCCTGCGCACCAGGGACACATGCTCGGCGCGTGTAGCAGAGTATATCAGAATATCATCGATATACACCACTACACCCTGCCCATGCAGGTCCCTGAAGATCTCATCTACAAATGATTGGAAAACTGATGGAGCATTCATCAACCCATATGGCATGACAAGGTACTCATAATGACCTGAGGTGGTGCTAAATGCCGTCTTCCACTCATCACCCTTCCGAATACGCACCAGATTGTACGCACTCCTGAGATCCAATTTTGTGAAGAAGCGTGCCCCGTTCATTGACTCAATAACTGTATTTATCAGAGGTAACGGGTAACTATATTTCACCGTGATTTTATTGAGACCTCGATAATCAATGCACGGGCGTAAACCGCCATCCTTCTTCTTCACAAAAAAGAAACTCGAAGAGGCTGGTGAAATGGATGGCTGAATGAACCCCTGACGCAGGGATTCAGAGATATATGTATCCATAGCCACCGTCTCCGCTTGCGACAGGGGATACACGTGACTCCTGGGATATGCAGCGTCTACCAGGAGATCTATCGCACAATCCCCCCGTCGATGGGGTGGTAATTGAGTCGCCTTCTTTTTACAGAAGGCGAGAGCCAAATCGGCATATTCGGGGGGAATGCGCACGGTGGAGACCTGGTCTGGACTTTCCACCGTAGTAGCACCAACGGAAACCCCTAAACACCTACCTGAGCACTCTCGCGACCACCCTGTGAGAGCCCTCTGTGGCCAAGAAACAGTGGGGTTATGACAAGTTAACCAGGGTAGGCCTAGCACCACAGAATACGCAGGAGAATCAATAAGGAAAAGACTAATCTTCTCCTTGTGACCCTCCTGCGTTATCATACACAAAGGTGCGGTGACCTCCCTGATAAACCCTGAACCTAATGGTCGACTATCTAAGGCATGAATAGGGAAAGGCATATCCACAGAAACAATAGGGATCCCTAAACTATGAGCTAGATCTTTATTAATGAAATTCCCAGCTGCGCCTGAATCTACTAGCGCCTTATACTGGGAATGCAGGGAAAAGTCCGGAAAAGTGACAGAGACAAACATAAGTGCGACAGAGGGCTCTGGATGAGAATGGTGCCTACTCACCTGGGGTGATGCCAGAGTGCCCTGCCTGCCTTCTCTATTCCCAGAGGAACCAACCCGGCACCGACCAGCAGTGTGATCTCTGCGACCATAAATGGTGCTCGAGCAGGAACCCCCTCCGGTCTCCCTGCGCACCATCCCTCCCAATTCCATAGGTTCGGGAGAGAGGGTGCGGGAGGATGGAACAACCAGACCCCGATCTAGACGTCCACGAGTAGCCAGCATGTTGTCCAGCCTGATGGACATGTCCACCAGCTGGTCGAAGTTGAGGGTGGTGTCTCTACAGGCCAGCTCCCGACGGACGTCCTCGCGTAGACTACAGCGGTACTGGTCGATCAGGGCCCTGTCGCTCCATCCAGCGCCGGCAGCCAAGGTTCTAAACTCCAAAGCAAACTCCTGTGCACTCCTCGTCTCCTGCCTCAGATGATAGAGGCGCTCACCCGCCGCTTTGCCTTCGGATGGGTGGTCGAATACTCTCCGGAAATGGCGGATGAACTCCTCAAAATCGTCCAACGCCGCATCCTCCTCTCTACACACAGCGCTGGCCCACTCCCGGGCTTTCCCGGTGAGGCATGAGACGAGGGCGCAACTCTTCTCACGGTCTGATGGTACTGGGGAGACCGTGGCCAGATACAACTTAAGTTTAGGCAGGAAACCCTGGCAGCCGGCAGTATCTCCGTTGTATCCAATGGGTAGGGGTAAATGGATTTTGTTCGGTTCAGGAGGGGAAAAAGTGTTCAAGGAATACCCTGGTTGTGGGAGTGGAGGCGCTGGAGAAACTCCCTGTCTCTCCCAGCGGTCCATTTTCTGGACAATGCGATCCATGACTGCGCTCAAACATTCAATCTCCTCCGTTTGTTCCCGGACGCGTTCCTCCACCTCCATGAGCGTAGTGTCCTCTCCTGCTGACTTCATATTGGGTCAGAGATTCTGTCAGAGTCGTTTGTATAGGTGGCAGGGAAGTCAGGCGCAGGAGAGTCAAACGTAGTGTAAAATGGAGTCTTTTAATGAAAGTCCAAATACATGCTCCATAACACTAAATAAGA